>NW_026647345.1:0-2500 GCF_950295315.1 Erinaceus europaeus | reverse complement strand
CAGCCAGCGGCCTCCCTGGCTCCTGTTTTCATTCTGAAACATTTTATTGATTTGACAGAGAGAAATTTGAGAGGGGGAGGGGAGATGGGGGGCGGTGGTGCACCTGGTTAAATGCACATAGTACTAAGTGCAAAGGACCCACCAAGGATATGGGTTCAAGCCCCCCCCCTCCCCTCCTGCAGGGTGGACGTTTCGCAAGTGGTGAAGCAGATCTGCAGGTGTCTTTCTGTCTCTCTCCTTCTCTCTCTCCTCTCGCAATTTCCTCTGTCCTATCCAATACAATAGAAGAAATGGCTGCCAGGAGCAGTGGATGTGTAGTGCTGATACCAAGCTCTAGCAATAGCCTGGAGGAAAAGAAACAGAGAGAGAGAGAGAGAGAGAGAGAGAGAGAGAGCCAGAGCTATTCATGAAGCTTCCTCCCTGCAGATGGGGATGGGGGTTAGAACCCAGGTCCTTGGGCATTGTAGCATATGCACTCAACTGAGGAGACCACTACCCAACCCCCTTGAATACCTTTTTAAATTATTTTATTCGTGATTTAATAATGATGGACAAGATTGTGGATAAGTGGGTACAGTTCCCAGCGCCAGAGTTCTGTGCCCCAGTCCCCTTCCCTTGGGTACTTATTAACAAGGGTGGGGGAGGGGTTCACCTGTGGGCACAAGCCTTACCATGTAGGACCCTGGCGGATGACAGAGCCGTGGAGTCTCTCCTGTCTCTGTGTCTCTCTAAACAACAGTGACACGGCAGGGGGCTGTGAGGCTGCTCTCTGGGGTGCACCTCCCAGGTGAGAGACCCCACGTCTCCACCCCCTGGGTTGCATCGCCCTGCTGGGTGCAGACCAGGGCACTGGAGATGAAGGGGGCTGGGTCACCCAGGAAGACGTCCTGCGGCAGGCTGGGGACGTCCCCCAAAGCAGGGGGCAGTGTGGCTTCAGCTCCGAGCCCACCGTTTCCTGGTGGGCGTGGGCCTGAGTCACTGCCGAGTTTGCCCAACGGTCCTGGGGAACATTCCTCTGTGCCAGTTCCGGGGAAAACACCACCCGGCCGGGCTTTGCCTCTACTCGGAGCCTTCTGAGAACCCCTTGGTGTGAGTGAGGGTGAGGGGTGAGGTGGGGTTGGGGCACAGCCTAGGGTGCTGCCCGACTGTTGGGTGGCATTTGCTCACCTGGGGTAGCTGTCACCTGTTTCCCACTGCTCACTGAGAACAGGAAACGCCAAAGGACATGAGCCCCTCGCCCCCGCCTCATCCAGCCCCCAGTCTGGGCTTACCTTCTCTTCTTGGTAACGTGCACTTCTGTTTCAAAGGAATAAATGCAATGAAAAAAAAAAAAAAAAGGAGAGAGGGAGTCAGGTGGTAGCACAGCAGGTGAAAAGCGCAAGGACCAGCATAAGGATCTCAGTTCAAGCCCCCTGGCTCCCCACCTGCAGGGGAGTCGCTTCCCAGGCGGTGAAAGCAGGTCTGCAGGTGTCTGTCTTTCTCTCTTCCTCTCTGTCTTCCCCTCCTCTCTCCATTTCTCTCTGTCCTATCCAACAACGAGGACAATAATGACTACAACAAGGGCAAAAAAAAGGGAATAAAAAAAAGTTTTTTTTTTAAATGAGAGAAAGAGAAAAGCCAATATTCCGGAACCTCGCAGGGCTGTTGGCAAACTGCTCCGAGTCCACAGGAGTGAGGGGACTGGACCCCGGGCTGGAGAGCTGACAGAGCAGCCACCAGCGCCCACACCAGCACTGTATACTAACCCAGAATCCAGGCAGAGAGGAGGGCAGACAGCGTAACGGTTCTGCAAACAGACTCTCATTCCTGAGGCTCCCAAGTCCCAGGTTCAAGCCCCTGCACTACCATAAGCCAGAGCTGAACAGTGTTCTGGTAAGAAGGAGGAGGAGGAGGAGGAGGAGGAGGAGGAGGAGGAGGAGGAGGAGGAGGAGGAGGAGGAGGAGGAGGGGGAGGAGGAGAAGAAGAAGAAGAAGAAGAAGAAGAAGAAGAAGAAGAAGAAGAAGAAGAAGAAGAAGAAGAAGAAGAAGAAGAGAAGAAGAAAGAATTGCAGCTAACCTATAATCCAACAGCAGATACCAATAAACAGGGTTCTTCCATGGTGGGGAGGTGGGGGGCTGGGAGGTTTGGGGACACCCAGGAGGGCTGAAGCGTCTCCCCGCAGGTGGAGACCTGGGGCTCTAACCCAGATCCTTGCAATGGTAATGTGTGTGCTTAACCAGGTGCACCACCACACGCTTCTTTTAATGAAAGGAAGAAAAGTCAGGGTAGAGAGATAGCTCACCAGGCAGAGCTCATGCCTTGACATGTGGGGCAACCGGGCACCACACGGAGTAACACACCACCCCGTGCTGTGGTGTCTTTTCTCGATTCTGAATAAAACATTCACCCTGAGGCCTCAGTTTAGCAATGGGGGGGGGAGAAGGGGAGGAGAAGGAGGGAGAGGAGTGAGGATGGAGGAGGAGGAGGAGAAGGAGGGAGAGGAGTGAGGAGGGAGGAGAAG
>NW_026647344.1:0-93180 GCF_950295315.1 Erinaceus europaeus | reverse complement strand
AATCTCCCACACCGCCATAAGCCAGAGCTGAGCAGTGCTCTGGTTAAAAAAAAAAAAAAAATTAAAATATTTAAATTGTCATGAATGTTTTATAACTTTATTGCAATTCTAGTGTCTAATGTTCATTGAATTGTTAGTATGAATATAATTTGTATAACTTCATGCATGCACCTAAACCTAGTATTTACAAATTTAAGAGTGTTATTATTAATATTGCAAAATGTTTCTCAGGCATCTGTGCCCCTTTGGACATTACTACAAATTGGAAAAGGAAATAAAAGCATTTGATATTGTCAGGAAATGATACATTGGTGTGCAAGTTTTGGAGTGGTACTCTGGCTTTCTCTCTCCTTCCATGTGAACCTTTTCCATCTATAAGAATCTTACAAAAAGGCTCCTTTCAAAAATATTTCTGGATGGTGGGTAGAGAGCATAATGGTTATGCAAAGAGTCTCTTATGCCTGAGGCTCCAAGTTCCCAGGTTCAGTCCCCCACACCACCATAAGCCAGAGCTGAGCAGCGCTCTGATTAAAAATAATAATTCTGAGCCAGATGGTGGCACAACCAACAAAGTGCACAGGTTGCAATGTGCAAAGACCCTGTGTCAAGCCTGTAGTTCTCTCCAGCAGGGAGGAAGCTTCATGAGCAGTGAAGCAGTGATGAAGCTATTTCTATTTCTCCTCCTCTCTCACACACTTTTTCTCCCTGTCTTCCCTAAAGAGAACTTTCTTTTCTTTTTTTCAATTGAGAGACATCATCAGAGACTTTCAGACAGAGAGGATGGAGAGACACTAATGCTTCACTTCACTATTTCTGGGAATTCCCTTTAGAATGTCATATATTATATCAGAGCACTGTTCAGCTCTGGCTTATGGTGGTACAGGAATTGAAACTGGGACTTGGGAGCCTCAGGCATGAGAGTCTCTTTGCATAACCATTACGCTGTCTATCCCCGCCCCCTTTAGTATTGTTTATGATGCTCCCATGTGGTGCTAGAGATCAAACTCAGGGCCTCACACATGAGCTCTATTTCCTGGTCTCTTGAGTAAGTTCCACATGAGGAGGAGAGGGAGAGCCAGAGTACCACTCGGGTACTTGTGGTGTAGAGATTAAACTGGGAACTTTAGGCATGAAAGTTTGATGCTCTGTCATTGAGCCATTGCCCAAACTATGTTTGAGTAATTCCTGTATGACTATATTGTTAGAATTATATTAATTATATTTTTCCACTGATGTTTATTTGCCAGAAATTGAGAGGGAGAGGGAGACAGAGAGACACCTGCAGCCCTGTTTCACCACTCGCAAAAATGCAAGTGGGGACTCGGGGCTTGAACCTGGGTCCTTGCACATAGTAACATGTGCGCTCAACCAGGTGCACCACCAACCGGGTACCCCTGTACGGCTATTTTTCCAGGAGTCTTTCTTACACATTTAGTGAGCATTTTTTGCCGCCTCCCCCCCCCCCCATATAGGATACTAGCTCTCTGGGGTCTTAGTATTTTACCTCAATGAACACTGAAATTTTTCTCAAGGTGTATTCTGGAAGGACTCGCACTTTTTCTTTTTTAAGTCATTTGAATTACAGAAAAATCTGTGTATTATGTATTAAATTATATGTGTATTAAATTTATGTGTATTAAAGTTTTAAAAAATATTTAACTACATCAGACACAGATACAATGGTTTAAATTTAGTTACCTCAAAAGCAATTATTACTCCTTGATCAAGATAACCTAGACATATTGCAATTGTTTTACTTCTAAATGTCCTTTTGAATTGCTTTGATAATTCCGTAGTCTGAGTATTTGTATCTACAAGTATATAGTGATACAATAAGGTGGTATGGGAGTGAGATTCACTCATAATTCTCACAAATACTTTGACAAGTTTTAAACAATACTGTTTCAGAGAAATGGAGCTTGCAAAACTACATCCTAGAGTAAGTACACGACAGAAACACAATTATTTTTCCTATCTCTTGAAATAAGTCAAATACAAATCTATTGTTTACCAAGTTATTAGAGAAATTTATGCTTAATTTCTTTACTATCAAGTAACCTAGATTAAGCAAACTTGCTAGATGTGTACTTTAAAATAATAATGCTAAGAACAGCCATGTGATTCTTTGTATCTTTTCAGATCCACTGGACAGGACTGAAATCTCTCCACCTGTTCTCTAGGGAAGCCGCCATTTCCTCACTTAGCACTTCCCATTCTTACTAATACACACTTTTTGTGAAAAGCGTAATCCCAAGCAACCCTTTCTATTCCTACTGTCTTTGGAATCTAAGTTCCATAACAGCAGTTTTCTATGTTTTGGTTACTGGTATGTTCCAAGTGCTTAGGATAATGAGAAGGATCACCACTCGCTCACTGGCTAAGACAATGCGGGTGAGGCCCGAGGCCTAACAGGACGGGGTGGGGAAGCAGGTCACTCAGTCTTGCAGCTCATAGTGTGATGACTAGTCATTCTAGGGTCTGGAGCGAAGGAAAGAGGAAACCACAGTTAGATTTTTTAATATATTTATCCCCCCCTTTTTTTTTTTTGCCCTTTTTATTGTTGTTGTACAGTTAAGATTTTTTTAAAAATTTTTATTTAAGAAAGGATTAATTAACAAAACCATAAGGTAGGAGGGGTACAACTCCACACAATTCCCACCACCCAGTCTCCATATCCCAGCCCCTCCCCCGATAGCTTTCCCACTCTCTATCCCTCTGGAAGCATGGACCCAGGGTCATTGTGGGTTGCAGAAGGTGGAAGGTCTGGCTTCTGTAATTGCTTCCCCGCTGAACATGGGCGTTGACTGGTCGGTCCATACTCCCAGTCTGCCTCTCTCTTTCCCTAGTAGGGTGGGTCTCTGGGGAAGCGGAGCTCCAGGACACATTGGTGGGGTCTTCAGTCCAGGGAAGCCTGGCCAGCATCCTAGTGGCATCTGGAACCGTTTCCAGAAGATGTGATCAGAGCTCAAGCCACTAGCAGCTTCTCAGTCCGCCATCTTCTGGCACCCTGACAGTTAAGATTTTTTTAAGGCATCACTCTAGCCACCATATGATGGATAAGTTAGAGTGGACAAGTGTGGCAGCAGGGAGTGTGAGGAGACAAACTGTCAACTGGATGAGACAAAATGAAGACACGGGTCGGAGAGATAGCAGCAAAACTCGCTAAAAAGAGGTCAAACTGAATTGTTTTGAAAGCCAAGCAAATGATGTTTCCTGATAGTTTGTATGTAGGCTTTGAAGAGTAAAGAGTGAGAAGGTTGGGGGTCGGGCGGTAGTGCAGCAGGTTAAGCACACGTGGTGAAAAGTGCAAGAACTGCTGTAAGGATCCCAGTTCCAGCCCCCGGCTCCCCACCTGCAGGGGAGTCGCTTCACAGGCGGTGAAGCAGGTCTGCAGGTGTCTATCCTTCTCTCTCCTCTGTCTTCCCCTCCTCTCTCCATTTCTCTTTGTCCTATCCAACAACGATAACATCAACAATAATAATAAACACAACAAGGCTACAACAAGGGCAACAAAAGGGAAGGAAAAAAAGCCTCCAGGAGTAGTGGATTCATGGTGCAGGAACCGAGCCCCAGCAATAACCCTGGCGGCAAAAAAAAAAAAAGTGACAGGGTTGTTTTGGCTTAAGCAACTTCAAGAACAGCATTCATCCATTCATCGGCGGGGCTGGGTGGTGGCACACCTGGTTGAGCACATGTGTTACAGGGCACAAGGACCCAGATTCAAGCCCCCCGGTCCCCACCTGCAGGGGGAAAGCTTTGCGAGTGGTGAAGCAGTGCTGCAGGTGTCTCTCTTTCCTTCTTCCTCTATATTCATCATTTTGATTTCTGGCTATCTCTATCCAATAAAGATGAAAAAAAAAAAGATCATAGTAAAAAAAAAAAACTAGCATTCCTCAACTGACTCAAAAGACTGGGAGTAGTAAATGCATTTGATGGTAAGGTAGAGGGGAGACAGAGCTCTGATGTTAAGATCTCTTTTTTTTTTATTTTATATTCATTTATTTATTTTCCCTTTTGTTGCCCTTGCTGATTTTATTGTTGTTGTAGTTATCGATGTCGTTCGTTGTTGGATAGGACAGAGAGAAATGGAGAGAGGAGGGGAAGACAGAGGGGGAGAGAAAGATAGACACCTGCAGACCTGCTTCACCGCCTGTGAAGCGACTCCCCTGCAGGTGGGGAGCCGGGGGCTCGAACCGGGATCCTTATGCCGGTCCTTGTGCTTTGCGCCACGTGCGCTTAACCCGCTGCGCTACCGCCTGACTCCCAAAAATATTTTTATTTATTATTCCTTTTTGTTGCCCTTGTTTTATTGTTGTAGTTATGATTGATGTCGTTGTTGTTGGATAGGACAGAGAGAAATTGAGAGAGGAGGGGAAGACAGAGAGGGGGAGAGAAAGACACCTGCAGACCTCCATCACCACTTGTGAAGCGACTCCCCTGCAGGTGGGGAGCCGGGGGCTCGAAGCGGGATCCTTATGCGGGTCCTTGCGCCTTGCGCCATGCCTGCGCTTAACCCGCTCTGCTACCGCGGACTCCCGCCGTTAAGCTCTCTTAAAGATGGTCATCAGAAGACAGGTGAATCTGAAGAGAAGGGGAACAAGGTATGAGTCCTCTGCAGTCAAATAATTTTTGAGAAAGAATATCTATCATAGAAATGTCAATGTGGGGAGTTGGGCGGTAGCAGAAAGCACAAGGACCGGCATAAGGATCCCGGTTCAAGCCCGTGGCTCCCCAACCTGCACAGGGAGTCGCTTCACAGGTGTGAAGGTCTGCAGGTGTCTATCTTTCTCTCCCCGTCTTCCCCTCCTCTCTCCATTTCTCTCTGTCCTATCCAACAACGACGATATTAATAGCAACAGCAATAATAACTACCACAACAATAAAAGAAAAAAAAAAAAGAAAGAAAAGTCAATGTGGCTTAGTGGAGGGGCAGGGCTCCCATGTGTGGGGTTCCAGGTTCAATTCTCAGCACCATATACACTTTAGTGAGATCTGGTTCTCTTCCCCACCCCCAACACATACGTACAACACATACATGGGTGTGGGGATCTTGTGTTCTTAGATCATTTACATCTTGAGGGAAACAAAACAAAATCAGGCGATGTTGCTTCTTGAATGACAGGTTAAGAACAAGCAAATTATGAACATAATTTAAAGATAAAATTTATTCTCTGATGGTTTACTCATGCAAACTGCACATAAAAGAAAATAGTACAGTTTGTGTAACATTGCAAATATAAGGACTCAAAATGCTAGGTACAGAAGTAGTGACATCCTGAAAGTCAAAATGGAATTTGTGTTTATACAACGAATAATGATTATTTTTATTTGCTGAGTACAGAATGATTCACAATGAGAATTCTGCTAACCTTTGTAAGCTCATTAACCGTTTACATGACTCCTTACGCTATGCAGTCTTATTTTTACAGTTGCAAGAATTCCTGTTACCAGAGAACTTTAACTTACAGAAGTAATATTATGGGGAAAATGCACTGGAGGATTTAGGACAGTAAAAAAAAAAAAAAAAAAAAAAAAAATTGAGGTTTTTCTTAACCCATATAAACTACAATAAAAAACAACCTTCCCATAGAGTTCTTATTTTGTGCCTTTGAGATCAACTCTTTAAGCAAAGTTATTGAAATATCATGATTAAAAACTGATTTAAAATTATGATATTAAGAAAATTAGTAGAACTTTCAACAAAGATGTTGTCATTTTAAATAAGCCAAACAATAAAAATTCCTGTTATCTTCATACTTTAAAGTCCTGAAATGTCATTTGTATAATTTGAATGTTTCCCAGTTTGGAACTTAGGCAGGTGGGATGTTTCCTTGAGTTAACAAGGATATTCCATATAGGTTTTCTAAATGTCAGTCTCATTAGCAGATGGCACTGAGACTTTAGCAAACAGTGTAGTATGGATATGGAACAAACCACACAACTTATTATAAATGCATTACAGATATTTACATAATGGAATCCTGCATGAATGCCAGAAGTTGCTACTGGGTAAGAGTCATAACTATTTTACAGTTTTCTTACACACATCTACTACTTTTAAAGTTTTATTTAACTTTTCAATCTATTTAAAATATTGTACTGTATTTTGAACATAACCGCAGAGTAAAAATAGATAATGGCACATTAGAAAACTCAGTATCCCACAGATGATTGGATAATGAGGAAAGTGTACCTACAATCATCTCATCAGAAACAAACTACATCATGGAATGTTAGTTATCCAAGCCTGCACAGTAATGATATTTTAAATTGCAATCATCTATTGGCCAGCATCACACACTGAAGGCATCGTTAAACATTCAAGCAGAAATTGCTGGCATAAACTATTGAAAAGACACACACACACACACACACACACACACACACACACCTCTCTCCCTCTTGTTTCTCACATTATAATTACATTGTTCTAAAGATAGATACTGATTTTTCCCCACGAGAAACATTATCAAAATTCGCTACTAAAAGATAACAGTGCTTTCACAAGAATAAGTACAAGTTAGCTTGCAAGTACAAGACAATGGGGCAAACAGTCTTACTTTTCCTAAGTGGTATTTTTTAGGCTTTTCTGGCAATCATACCATACTTGATTATGCATAAACTTCAGTTTGTAACCTAAAATCTGAAAAAAAAAAAAATTCAAAACACATTAGGTGTTTGGGTAACCCTGTATCGCACATTATATAATTTCATATTTTATTCACCTCAAAACATAGGGCTTAAAATACTGAATTTAAGATCAGTCACTTTTGAAATGATAGAGGACCCTAGAATTTATGTTACTGAAAATCTGAAAGAAAATGTACTGTTAGTGATTTTGATTTAGTACAAGAGTGTGCACAACAGCACTGCACGTCTTTTACCAAGGTTTTATTCACTTCCAAAGTGGTCTCTCTTGCATAATGTGCAAAATAAAAGGCAAAAGATTAAAAATCAAATTCCTACTTGTTAGTGCTTTATGACCTTGCTAGCATTACAAAGTCAGAAGAGACTATGCAGAACTTTGGTATAAATGATATAACAACACTACCATCACAGTTGAGGGTTAAGAGGTGTTCAGGAAAAAAAAAGGAAGTGAAAAGAGAGATTCAGTAACACTTCCATCTGTTAAAACATCACCAAATCAAAAAGTGAGATAAACCACAATGAATTATAATACAATTTACACATTTAGCAAAGAAAATTAATAAATCTAACAATATTTATATAAAAAAATCAATATCAGTCTTTTTCCAGAGACTAAAACCTGTTGTTCACCTGATCATCAACTGTTACACCACCAACTTTAGAGTCAAATTTAATTTCAAGTAAAAAAAAAAAATTTACAGCCACAGATTTCACATAGATGGAAACTGGTCTTTCCTTGATTTCCCTTTGAAGTCACTACTAAGTATCTAAGACGGTTGCACTGCAGGTTTCTGATCAACTTCCTGAGGGCTGCGACTGGGAGGAAGGAGCCATCACAATCTGGGAAAGCGCAGGCTCTGTACTCTGGTCCGCCATCTGGGTGAGGACTGAAGTGGCCACAGCTTCGGCCTTGGAAGTTGAACTGACTCCATTGGATGTACTGACGGAACTGTGCTGGATAGCTTCAGTATGTGGGCTGCTCGGAACAGACAGGTCTTCTGAACTGTCATCTTTATCAGCAGCTGAGGGTAAGAAAAGAAAAACTACTCAGTTTCTTAATTAAAACTTCTGCAGGAGTGTCTCCATATGTTAAAGGCGCAGCATTTTAAAGTTCAGTTATTTAGGTAACGTGGTATGACAAGAATTGAGTAACTGAGGTGGCTCTAGGCCAGGAGGGAGGCAATTTTACCTGCCAACAGTCAAATATGAAGGCACAACCACGCGCATGGGAAGATCTGAGTGTCCAGTGCGACTAAGAAGATAACTGAAGAAATATTTGCTAAGCAGTATTTAAAAAAATTTTTAAAAAATATTTATTTTCCCTTCTGTTGCCCTTGTTTTTTATCGTTGTTGTTACTGATGTCGTCATTGTTTGATAGGACAGAAAGAAATGGACAGAGGAAGGGAAGACAGAGAGGGGGAGAGAGAGATAAGACATCTGCAGACTTGCTTCACCGCCTGTGAAGCGACTCCCCTGCAGGTGGGAGTCGGGGGCTCCAACCCGGATCCTTACAGTGGTCCTTGCACTTTGCGCCATGTGCGCTTAACCCGCTGCGCTACCGCCCGGCTCCCGGTAGTATTTTTTTTTAAGAAAAAATAGAAACATTTGTTAAATAGTGTTAAAGAAAACAGGAATTTGGGAGATAGCCTCACAGATATAAGACACTTTTCAAGCAACAAATTGAACAAAATACAGCTTGACTGCTTACATGTTATTTTTTTAGGAGATAAAAAAAATGTATAACCACATGTATAAACAAAATGAATTCTTACATACAAATTATATCTTCAAATTATTCCCTCTGCATTCTCGAGAACTATATTTACTCTGGCTGACTTTTCATCAACTGCAGTAATGGATGATTAGAACACCTGATTCTAATGGTACATACACTGACAATAAGCCATATTTAGAATCCAAATGCCACCAGCTGGTATAGTTGCATGAATTAGCTGGGATTCAAATAAAAATCCAGATAAGGCTCTAGATATTGCAACTGAAAAGATATCCAGGAAAGGGCATTCTAAATACTTATTGAACAAATTGACTATTTTTTAGGTCTTAAGACAAATTTTCTTATTTTAACAGAATAGAATCCTAAATAAAAATTTTCATAAACACAACACACAAGACAGTAAATACAAATCACATGACATAATAACACAAACACTGAATTTTACAAAAAGAGAATGTCGCTGATATATAAATGCCTGCTGAATGCTAATCGTCATTCTGATCCCTCTTGATATATAAAGCAGAAAACAGAAGCCTAGCAAGCACAGCATTACTTCAAATTTATTTAAAAAATATTTTTTTTTGTTTTCTTAGAGGTTTGTTTGTTTTATTTGAGAAGACAGAGAGGAGCTGAGAGGTTGAGGAGAGACAGGGGTAGTGAGGAAAAGGGGCCACCTGCACCGCTGCTTCACCGCTTACGAAGCTGCCTTCTTGTAGGTGCAGGCTGGGTGCTTAAACCTAGGTCACTGTGCATGGGAATGTGTGCCCTCAACTGGGTGAGCAACTGCCTGGCCTGTTTCTGGCTGTTGTTGTTGTTTTAAAATGTATTTTCTTCCCTTTACTGGGAGAATAAGTTTACAGTCGACAGTAAATACAGCAGTTGGTACACGTGCAACATGTCTGTTTCCCACCTAACACTCTAACCACCCCCCGACTAGGCTACTAGGTCCCCCTCTGCCACCCTGCTCCAGGGCCTGAACCCTCCCCCACACCCGAGTCCTTTACTTTGTGCAACACACCAACTCCAGCCCAAGCTCTGCTTTGTGCTTCCCTTCTGTTCTGACTTTGTAACTTCTATGAGTGAGATCATCCCATATTCATCCTCTGGTCTCTGTTTTACTTTTCTTTTTTTAAAGATTTTATTTATTTATTAATGATAAAGATACGAATAGCGAGAGAGAAAGAACCAGATATCACTCTGGTACATGTGCTGCTGGGGCTTGAACTCAGGACCTCATGCTTGAGAGTCTAGTTCCTTAGCCACTGCGCTACCTCCCGGACCACCTGGTCTCTGTTTTCAATGAGAAGCATACAGTGTGATTACAGCACTGCTCAGTTCTGGTTTGTTGGTGGTACTGGGGATTGAATCTGGGGCCTCAGAACCTCCAGAATGAAAGTCCTTTGTTATAATTATTATGCTATCTCCCCAGCCCTCAGACGAAATGTCTAATTTTGAGGATTTTTTTTTTTTTGAAATATAGTATTTACCTAATTTTAACCAATTTACCTCAAATCCATGCATTTTGAGCAGAGTCTTAAATATATTAATGTAATAAAATTTCACCTTCCCTACCATGTGCTACAAATATAAAAACCACATCCCTAGATAAAAAAATTGACACGTGGTCAGGGAAGTGGTGAGGTGGATAAAGCGTCAGACTCTCAAGCATGAGGTCATGAGTTCGATCCCCGGCAGCACATGTACCAGAGTGATGTCTGGCTCTTTCTCTCTCCTCCTGTGTTTCTCATTAATAAATAAATAAAAGAGATTCGACTTCCGGAGGCGGAGCTACGAGCAGCAGATCGCTTTCTCTCCTCTCCTCCCCTCTCCCGGATCAACTAGGAATACCAAAGGAGACCACCCGGACCGAAACAAGACAGGACTAGAATGACCACAGAAACCCAGTAAATCACCCGTGAGTACAAACACGCGTGGCTGGTGACAGAGAGGAGAGAGGGGCCTAAGGAGAGATTAAGTGACTGCTAACAGTTCGACAGTTTGTCAGTGGAGACACCACCTCCAGTCTGCTCCACCAACAAGGGGACAGCTGAAGGGAGGAAAGGACTCCCCAGAGACTCACCAAGTACAACTCTGAGTCTCCATTGCTACTACCCTCAGAATCTGGAGCAGCAACAGGGAGGGACACCAGGGCACAGAGATCTAACCGGGTAACTCAGGAGAAGACCTATACCTCGGTGGCATAGCTGAAGGGCTGTGAAAGTCTCTTTGCATAACCACTGGATTATCTCTGCCACACCCTGCTTTATCTCTTGGTCAGGAGTCAGTGATTAAGCCAAGAAGCCTATTGATAGTTTAAAAGCCCTTAGGCTACCATAGCCTACAGGGGAAAAAAAAAAGGCTTTTACACCACTGAACTCCAACTCAGGGATTGAAAAACCTCTTAACTTATATAAAATGGTTAAAACAACAAGAAAAAATAATGGAGACTCGAACCAGGACAAGAGTCCAGCTAAAAGTCCTCCAGAGGGCGAAGCACAAAACAACGAGTTCAACATCCAAACATTAGCTAAGGAAATAATAACAGGAGTGAGTAAAGAATTTGAAAAAATTGTAATCAGAACTGCAGGAACAACAAATGAGAATATGGAAGAAAATTCTAATAATCTCATGGTTATTAGAGAGCTGAAAGCTGAAATTGCTGAGCTAAGAAGGCAACTAGCTGAACAAGCTAAAACAGTATCAGAGCAGGGCAACAAAATAGATGAACTCCAGAAAGCAGTAGAGGGCAGAGAGAATAGAATCAATGAGGCTGAAGACAGAATTAGCAAGATTGAAGATGAATTAGAGACAACTAAAGAAGAAGTAAGAGATCTCAAAAAGAGATTAAGAGATGCTGAAAACAACAACAGAGTCCTATGGGATGACTTCAAAAGAAACAATATACGCATTATTGGCTTACCAGAGGAAGAAAGAGAAGGGGAGGAAGAAAGCGTTCTCCAGGCCATAATAGCTGAAAATTTCTCTAGTCTAGACAACACCAAAGACATAAAGATTCAAGAAGCCCAGAGGGTCCCAAACAGAATTAACCCAGACCTAAAGACACCAAGACATGTCATACTTAGATTGGAAAGGAATAAGGATAAAGAAAGGATCCTCAAGGCTGCAAGAGAAAAACAAAGAGTCACCTACAAAGGAAAACCCATAAGATTAGCAGCAGACTTCTCCATACAAACACTACAGGCCAGAAGAGAATGGCAAGATATCTATCGAGTGCTCAATGAGAAAGGCTTTCAGCCAAGAATACTATATCCTGCTAGATTGTCATTCAGACTAGATGGAAGCATCAAAACCTTCTCAGACAAGCAACAGTTGAAGGAAGCAACCATCACCAAGCCTGCCTTGAAAGAAGTTCTGAAAGGTTTCCTATAAACAAACAGACCACCACAAATAGAACATATATCAAAACACTCTAAAACTCTACAAGAATGGCGTTAAAATATCTTCAATCTTTGATATCAATAAATGTGAATGGCCTGAATTCACCTATTAAAAGACACAGAGTAGGAAGATGGATCAGAAAACACAACCCAACAATATGTTGTCTACAGGAAACTTACCTAACGCAACAAGACAAACACAGACTTAAAGTGAAAGGATGGAAAACTATCATTCAAGCCAATGGCCCACAAAAAAGGGCAGGAACAGCTATTCTCATATCTGACATGATAGACTTTAAAATAGATAAGATTAAAAAAGATAGGAATGGACACTACTTAATGCTCAGAGGATCAGTCAATCAAGAGGACTTAACAATTATTAATATCTATGCACCCAATGAGAAGCCATCTAAATACATCAAACTTCTACTGAAAGAGCTACAGCAATATATTAACAGTAACACAATCATAGTAGGGGACTTCAACACCCCACTATCTCAACTTGACAGATCATCCAGGCAGAAAATCAATAAAGACATAAGGGAGCTAAATGAAGAGATAGATAAACTAGAACTATTGGACATTTTCAGAGTCATTCATCCCAAGAAACTGGAATACACATTTTACTCAAATCCACATGGATCATTCTCAAGGATAGACCATATGTTAGGCCACAAAGACAGCATCAGCCTATTCAAGAGCACTGAAATCATCCCAAGCATCTTCTCAGATCACAGTGGAATTAAACTAACACTTAACAATCAACAAAAGATTAGTAACAGTGCCAAAATGTGGAAGCTCAACAGTACACTTCTTAACAACTTCTGGGTCAAAGAGGAAATCAAGGAAGAAATCAAAATGTTTCGAGAGTTCAATGAAAATGAAGACACAAGCTATCAAAATATTTGGGACACAGCTAAAGCAGTCCTAAGAGGGAAGTTCATAGCTATACAAGCACACATTAGGAAACAAGAAAAGGCACAAATAAACAGCCTGATTGCACATCTTAAAGACCTAGAAGAAGAACAACAAAGGAACCCTAAAGCAACCAGAAGGACAGAAATGACTAAAGTTAGGGCAGAAATAAATAACATTGAGAATAGGAAAACCATACAAAAGATCAATGAAAGTAAATGTTGGTTCTTCGAAAGAGTACACAAAATCGACAAAACTTTAGCCAGACTCACAAAACAAAAAAGGGAGAAGACCCAAATAAATCAGATAGTAAATGAAAGAGGAGATATCACAACAGACATTGCAGAAATTCAACATATCATGCGAGGCTTCTATGAACAACTATATGCCACCAAGTTAGAGAACCTGGAAGAAATGAATGATTTCCTAGATGCCTACCAACTTCCAAAACTAAGTAAAGAGGAAGTGGATAACATGAACAGGCCCATCACAGCTAATGAAATTGAAACAGTTATCAAAAATCTTCCCAAAAATAAAAGTCCTGGACCAGATGGTTTTACAAATGAATTCTACAAAACTTTCAAAGAAGAACTAATACCTCTACTTTTAAAAGTCTTCCAGAAGATTGAAGACACTGGAATACTCCCTGCCAGCTTCTATGAAGCCAACATCACCCTGATACCAAAAGCAGACAGGGACACAACCAAAAAAGAAAACTACAGACCAATATCTCTGATGAACATAGATGCGAAAATATTGAACAAAATTCTAGCCAACCGAATACAGCAGTATATCAAAAAGATTGTTCATCATGACCAAGTGGGGTTTATCCCAGGCATGCAAGGTTGGTTTAATATACGTAAATCAATCAATGTGATCCACCACATCAACAAAAGCAAGACCAAAAACCACATGGTCATATCAATAGATGCAGAGAAAGCCTTTGACAAAATACAACATCCCTTTATGATCAAAACACTACAAAAAATAGGAATAGATGGAAAATTCCTGAAGATAGTGGAGTCTATATATAGCAAACCTACAGCCAACATCATACTCAATGGTGAAAAACTGGAAGCATTTCCCCTCAGATCAGGTACTAGACAGGGCTGCCCACTATCACCATTACTATTCAACATAGTGTTGGAAGTTCTTGCCATAGCAATCAGGCAGGAGCAAGGAATTAAAGGAATACAGATTGGAAGAGAAGAAGTCAAACTCTCCTTATTTGCAGATGACATGATAGTATACATGGAAAAACCTAAGGAATCTAGCAAGAAGCTTTTGGAAATCATCAGGCAATACAGTAATGTGTCAGGCTATAAAATTAACATTCAAAAGTCAGTGGCATTCCTCTATGCAAACACTAAGTTAGAAGAAATTGAAATCCAGAAATCAGTTCCTTTTTCTATAGCAACAAAAACAATAAAATATCTAGGAATAAACCTAACCAAAGAAGTGAAAGACTTGTATACTGAAAATTATGAGTCACTACTCAAAGAAATTGAAAAAGACACAAAGAAGTGGAAAGATATTCCATGCTCATGGGTTGGAAGAATTAACATCATCAAAATGAATATATTACCCAGAGCCATCTACAAATTTAATGCTATCCCCATCAAGATCCCAAGCACATTTTTTAGGAGAATAGAACAAATGCTACAAATGTTTATCTGGAACCAGAAAAGACCTAGAATTGCCAAAACAATCTTGAGAAAAAAGAACAGAACCGGAGGCATCACACTGCCAGATCTCAAACTATATTATAGGGCCATTGTCATCAAAACTGCTTGGTACTGGAACATGAACAGACACACTGACCAGTGGAATAGAATTGAGAGCCCAGAAATGAGGCCCCACACCTATGGACATCTAATCTTTGACAAAGGGGCCCAGACTATTACATGGGGAAAGCAGAGTCTCTTCAACAAATGGTGTTGGAAACAATGGGTTGAAACATGCAGAAAAATGAAGCTGAATCACTGTATTTCACCAAATACAAAAGTAAATTCCAAGTGGATCAAGGACTTGGATGTTAGACCAGAAACTATCAGATACTTAGAGGAAAATATTGGAAGAACTTTTTTCCGCATAAATTTTAAAGACATTTTCAATGAAACGAATCCAATTACAAGGAAGACTAAGGCAAGTATAAACCTATGGGACTACATCAAATTAAAAAGCTTCTTCACAGCAAAAGAAACCACTACCCAAATCAAGAGACCCCTCACAGAATGGGAGAAGATCTTTACATGCCATACATCAGATAAGAGTTTAATAACCAACATATATAAAGAGCTTACCAGACTCAACAACAAGACAACAAATAACCCCATCCAAAAATGGGGGGAGGAATTGGACAGAATATTTACCACAGAAGAGATCCAAAAGGCCGAGAAACACATGAAAAAATGCTCCAAGTCTCTGATTGTCAGAGAAATGCAAATCAAGACAACAATGAGATATCACTTCACTCCTGTGAGAATGTCACACATCAGAAAAGGTAACAGCAGCAAATGCTGGAGAGGATGTGGGGTCAAAGGAACCCTCCTGCACTGCTGGTGGAAATGTCAATTGGTCCAACCTCTGTGGAGAACAGTCTGGAGAACTCTCAGAAGGCTAGAAATGGACTTACCCTATGACCCTGCAATTCCCCTCCTGGGGATATATCCTAAGGAACCCAACACATCCATCCAAAAAGATCTGTGTACACATATGTTCTTGGCAGCACAATTTGTAATAGCCAAAACCTGGAAGCAACCCAGGTGTCCAACAACAGATGAGTGGCTGAGCAAGTTGTGGTATATATACACAATGGAATACTACTCAGCTGTAAAAAATGGTGACTTCACCGTTTTCAGCCGATCTTGGATGGACCTTGAAAAAATCATGTTGAGTGAAATAAGTCAGAAACAGAAGGATGAATATGGGATGATCTCACTCTCAGGCCGAAGTTGAAAAACAAGATTAGAAAAGAAAACACAAGTCGAACCTGAAATGGAATTGGAGTATTACACCAAAGTAAAAGACTCTGGGGTGGGTGGGTGGGTGGGGAGAATAAAAAAAAAAAAAAAAATAAATAAATAAATAAATAAAATATAAAAAAGAAAATTGATAGGAGCCGGTGGTGGCACACCTGGTTGAGTGCACATGTTGCAATGCACAAGAACCCAGGTTCAAGCTCCTGGTCCCCACCTGCAGGGGGAAAGCTTCACGAGTGGTGATCAAGGGCTGCTGGTGTCTCTCTGTCTCTCTCCCTCTCTATCACCCCTTTCACCCCTTCCCTCTCAATTTTTGGCTGTCTCTATCCAATAAATAAACACAATAAAAAAAATTAAACAAAAAAAATTTGACCTTAAAATTTAAAACAATGTTTTCATTATTTATTTATTTATTTAAAAAATTTTTTTTAACCAGAGCACTGTTCATCACTGGCTTATGGTGGTGTGGGGGATTGAACCTGGGACTTTGGAGCCTCAGGCATGAGAGTCTCTTTGCATAACCATTATGCTATTATCTCTCCACCGCCCGGTAATCATTTTAAAATGGCATAAAGCAAAAAATACTTTTCTGATCAGTAAATACTATAAAGTAAATAAAACATCAGTATAAATTACATGATCTACAAAAAAAAAAAAAAAAAAAAAAAAGCAAAGCACTGGCAATGGTAATTTAATTGGAAAAAAAAAATACTAAAAAGGGGCCAAGCAGTGGTGCATCTGGTTAAGAATTTACATTACGGGAGTTGGGCAGTAGCCAGCGGGTTAAGCTCACGTGGCACAAAGCACAAGGACCGGAGTAAGGATCCCGGTTCGAGCCCCTGGCTCCCTACCTGCAGGGGCAGTTGCTTCACAGGCGGTGAAGCAGGTCTGCAGGTGTCTAGCTTTCTCTCCCCCTCTGTCTTCCCCTCCTCTCTCCATTTCTCTGTCCTATCCAACAACGACATCAACAGCAATAACTACAGCAATAAAACAACAAGGGCAACAAAAGGGAAAACAAATAATAATAATAATAATAATAATAATAATAAAGAATTCACATTACTGGGCAGGGGTAGGTAGCATAATGGTTATGCAAAGAGACTCTCATGCTTGAGGCTCCAAAGTCCCAGGTTCAATCCCCAGTACTACCAGAAGCCAGAACTGAGCAGTATTCTGGTAAAAAAAAAAAAAAAAAAAAAAAAAAAAAGTTCACATTACAGTGTGCAAGGATCCAGCTTCAAGCTTCTGGTCCTCACCTGCTGGGGGAAAGCTTCACAAGTGGTGAAGCAGGGCTGCTGGTGACTCTCTGTCTCTTTTCCTCTCTACCTCATCCTCTCCTCTCAATTTCTCTGTCTCTATCCAGTAATAAATAAAAATATAATTAAAAATAATAAAAAAGGAATACTAAAAATCTTTGCTTCTTTTACCACGGTTTCCAACAGGACCATACACTGACCTTCTGCTCAATATTAATGCCTAAGATTATACCAGTTTCAAAAAGAAAGTAGTTCATCGATCATGAGTAATACTAGGATTATACACTATAATATAAAGGTGATGTCTCAAAATTAAACAGCCAATTTTGAAGGACAAGTACTTATCTCTAGACTTTTAGAATTATAAAATGCAAATCTTTAGGTTACAAGAAGAACCAGCTACCCATTTATAAGCTACATAATTATAAAGTTTATATGTAGAATACCTTTGTAATGGGATATATAGCTGCACCTATGTCCAGTTCTAGAGGGTGAGGGAAGAAAAGTTACTAGTAAAACTACAAGTATTGGAAAGAAGAGATCTTATAGCACTCAAAAAGACATTTTTTTTTCAGCTCTACTTAAGAAGAAATCAGGTACTGACATTTCATTTTCTCTTAAGTTCTCTTCCTATGTCCATAAATATTTTCCTTTCTTTAAAAAATATTTTCATCAATGAAACTATAAGTTCTCAACCACATTTAGGCTCAAGAATCTTTTATTTTCATGACGAGAGTAATTATAAAATGATTTTACTTATGCTCAGAAACCTAACAAATAGGAATTAATGACAGTAGAGTAAAAAAACAAACAAAAACCCCACTTTTGTGTTTTTTAATTCTTCATGGAACCCAAATACTAACAATGCCCATATATTCATTCACATTTTCTGCAATATATTATCTGACTAATAAAATCAACTCTGATGGTTTTTCTATGAGTAAAGGGTTTCCTAACATGTGGGACTTTCAGTGTTAAACTGAAACCATATGACTACCTGACTTTAAACTATCACTGTTCCCTGCTTTGCAGTTTTCCTTTATTTCAATTAAGACTTAGTTTTCTTTCACAGTTTTGAAAGTCTTAGCTATTACTATAGCTAGTCACTATTAGCAACTGTTACATGAAGAATAATGCTATTTATGGATTTCCCTACATTTTCTCTAAGATTTAAACATTCACCCAACCTCTGTATTTACTTAACTGTTAAATAGAAGTCAAAGTTTTTATCTAAATGTTTCAAACTTGGAAACAGAGAAATTACTTTCAAATTTATACAAATCCCAATTGTCTCCCAAGACTGAAAAAGACTGACTTTATATTATAATCATGACTGCCTTCAGACAATTTAATTATTTAGGTGACCAGGTAGGGAAACAATAGAAACACCTCCAAAAATAAAGCTGCCTTACTCATTCCTTGCATCCTCACAAATAGTTTAACAAGTCCACCCAAAATTCATTAGAGTTTCAGTTATTTAAGGATATAGCAGATAGACCTCTACAGCAATACTTTTTTTTTTTTTTTTTTTTTACCAGAGCACTATTCAGTTTTGGCTTATGTGCTGGTGGGGGACTGAACCTGGGACTTTGGAGTTTCAGGCATGAGAGTCTGTTTGCATAACCATTATGCTATCTATCTACCCTCCGCCTACACATTATTTACTTATTTATTTTCTTAGTATTTGTTTATTCCCTTTTGTTGCCCTGGTTGTTTTATTGTTGTAGTTATTAGTTGTTATTGATGTCATCGTTGTTGGATAGGACAGAGAGAAATGCAGAGAGAAGGGGAAGACAGAGGGGGAGAGAAAGATAGACACCTACAGACCTGCTTCACTGCCTGTGAAGCGACTCCCCTGTAGGTGGGGAGCCGGGGGCTCGAACCGGGATCCTTATGCTGGTCCTTGCACTTTGCACCACGTGCGCTTAACCTGCTGCGCTACTGCCTGACTCCCTACATTTATTTATTTTTCCCCACCAGGTTATTGCTGGGGCTCAGTGCTGCCACAAGGAATCCAACACTCCTTGTGGCCATTTTTTTCTTTTCTTTTGTTCCCCCCACCTCTATTTGGTGGGACACAGAGAAAGTGAGAGGGGAGGGTGAAAGGAGAGAAAGACACACTACAGATCTGCTTTAGTGCTCATGAAGCTGCACTCCGTAGGTGCGGAGTGGGGGCATGAACCCTGGTCCTTGTGCATAGTAACACGTGTACTTAAGCAGGTGCACCACTGCCCAATCCCCTTAACTTTTTAAAAAGCTGAACTTATTCATCGAAGAGGGAGGGAGAGACAGAAGAGAACTGGAACATCATCCTGGTTATGTGACGCTGCAAATCAAAGTCAGGAGCTCAGGCTTGACAATTAAATGCTTCATCTACTATGTATGCACCCCTGGGCTGCTATACGCTTTAAATATTTATTTAGTTAATTTATTTTTTAAAAAAATTTATTTATTCCCTTTTGTTGCCCGCTTTTTTATGGTTGTTGTTATTGATGTCATCGTTGTTGGATAGGACAGAGAGAAATGGAGAGAGGAGGAAAAGACAGAGAGGGGGAGAGAAAGATAAACACCTGCAGACCTGCTTCACCGCCCGTGAAGCGACTCCTCTGCAGGTGGGGAGCCGGGGGCTCGAACCGGGATCCTTATGCCGGTCCTTGCGCTTTGCACCATGTGTGTTTAACCTGCTGTACTACAGCTCGACCCCCCTTTATTTAGTTATTGTACATGACAGAAACTGTAAGGGAAGGGGAGAGGAGAGAGAGAGAAAGAGACACCTGCAGCACTGCTTCATTGCTAGGCAGGCTTCCCCCTACAGGTGGACAGAAACTGGAGGCTTGTACTTGGGTCCTTGAGAATTGGTAACAACTGCTCAGCCAAACGTGCCACCACACTCAGCCCCTACTTAAAGTCTTTTTTTTTTTTTTTAAACATTACTTATTTTATTAGCTAGAACAGAGATAAACTGTGAGGGGGAGATAGAGAGGGAAGAGACAGACAGATACCCGCAGCACTGCTTTACCACTCAAGAAGCTTTCCCCCTCCCTGCAGGTGGGGACTGGGGGCTTGAACCTGGGTCACTGTGCATGGTAATATGTGCACTAAAGCAGGTGTGCCACCACCCAGCCCCCTACAATCTTTATAAATTATTGCTTAAGATGAAAATTTGACTTTGTATTTGCTGAGATACAATACTGAAATAATGAAGCTAAAACTGTTAGGATTATTCAATAAATTACCTAAGATTAAAATTAGCAGATAATTTTGAGTTATACGCAACTTCAGAAAATTTTCTTCTCAATTTTTATACAGTGTTTTGTATATTTCCGTTTGAGCTATCAAAATTCTAGGGTCTTCCTTTTTAGGAACATCATGTATGCATAATGCTGAACTCAGTAGCGTCTGTGAGATTCTGTTAAGTCAGGTGGGACCATAATGGCTTCGTCCCTGCAGCAATCATTGTTAATACAAAGCCCAAACATATTTCTATATGCTTCCAATTTTCTCCTCAATGTGTTTTACCATCCCATCAAAATGACTAGGTATCAGAGGGCCGAGATTTATATGCTCAAGACTGACAAAAAAACAAAAACAATCTTCTAAATATATATGGCGACAGAGCTGCTAAATCTACTCAATCTTTTAAATGAAAAAATATTGCCCATTCTGATGAAACTGCTCACAATGACTACAAGTAAAGATGGTGGCCATTAAGTTTTATTGTGAGCACCTGAGGAAGTGTTTGCATCCAATACAAAATGTTTCCTTCTTTTGAATTACTGACACTGGCAAATTAAAATGAAGTGGATACATATGGTTGAAACAATCTTCACATTTACAGATATCCTAAAATATTACTAAATCATAAAAATGAAAGCTGTGGGTTATAGATTATGAATGTTGCCTAATGCATTCCCAGCTCTGTTATTTGTTACAAATATGTGTGCGATGGACAAAATTGGCCATTTATTCAAGAGTTAACAGCTGGTTCCAACATTTTGCATCTTATGGAAAAAAAAAAAAGGACCTTACCAGAAGAAGATTTTAAAAAAAGCACAATTAACCCCTAAAGTGCTGAAAATAGAAGAATTTCATTTTGGGGGAAAAATGAACATTTCAGAGGAAACTTGAAGAGAAAATTTAAGGATCTATTTTAACATGTTTATGACTGATTAGAGGCCTCCACACAAAGGTCCAAGATATGCAACATTATTTTCAAAACACTGCACTACTGCAATAAAACACTAGACTAGTCTACTAAGAAAGAACTCTATTATCACTAAGTAAAAGCAGTTGCTTGATTGATTTATTTATTTTTGTAAATTCAGTATTGGCGACTAGAAAGTAGTGTCTGGTCCTGTCAGTATAAGATAGTATGTAATTCTACATATCATCGGTCCTTCAGTATATTTTTTTCCTTAAACCTTACAGGGGAAAACACCTCTAGGTCCCAGGAAGTTTACTCTCCATAACAGCCTTGCATAGCATTTAATATTAAACACTAGAAATGCCGTTTGTTTTTTAATTGTAGCTTGGTTCACTCTAGCAGTAGTTCACTGACATAGCTCAAGGCTACAGGCAATGGAACATTACTCACTGTGATAGCCGGATTTCTTCTGCATGGCGGTTACAGGGCAATCTTTATGAGCCAGAAGAAGCTGTTTCAGCTGTGCCACTTCATTTCTCAGCAGGGTGACTTCACTCTGGAGGAGAAACAACTCATGTACCTTACCTAACATCAGATTAAGCATTTCCTTACGGTTTAAAACAAGCAAAGATATAAAAACAGGACATCTTTAATTATCAAGGAATAAACAAAATAAGCTGCTTAAATATGTTTAAACAATACATATTAGTTCTAGTTGACAGCATTTGTATCAACTGCAACTTTTATAAAAATTTAAGTAAGGTAATAACAAAACTGAAACCAATTTTCATAGTTTTATGTTTTCGCTTGCCTGGCTAATGCTTATATCCTGGAGGTTACTATCTCTCAGAGATATTTTATTTTACACTTTACCTACTCTTGAAAAATTAAAACTGTACAAGTTACTAGTGTAACAGCAGATATAAGATACCACAGAGGGAACTCTAATAGCCAAAGAAGCAAGGAGATCTAAAATGCATTGTTGGACACTGGAACCAGAGATTAGAGTGATATCTAACAATGGCTTGCACTGCCTTTGACTAGGAAAACTGTGAAGAAATGAATTTAAATCTGCTAGATCAGTGGTGACTGCCCTACCCCTTAACACTGGATGAACACTCCATCCTTTTTTTTGAAAGAATTGGTAAAGTCTAAGTAAAAACTCTAAGGTAAGTTTGGTTAATTTGTGTTACCTCCACACATTTTTTCCCTGTCATCACTGGGGCTTCATCACTCTGTGTTAACGTTTTCAGATAGAAACCTCACATTTCTATTTTTTTTTTGTATTTATTTTCCCTTTTGTTGCCCTGGTTTTTTATTGTTATTGCAGTTGTTGTTAGATAGGACAGAGAGAAATGGAGAGAGGAGGGGAAGACAGACACCTGCAGACCTGCTTCACTACCTGTGAAGCGACTTCCCTGCAGGTCGGGAGCTGGGGGCTCGAACCGGGATCCTTAGGCCGGTCCTTGTGCTTTGCGCCACGTGCTACACTCCCGCCCGACTCTTTTTTTTTTTTTTTAAAGTTCGAAGCATTTTACTGGCCTAAACTAATGTGAGGAGTGGTCACAGGTACAAAGATTATAAATGTGTTTTTTGTTTTGTTCCTTTTACCACTTAGGGTTGTTGCTAGGGCTTGGAGCCTGCATGACTGCACAGCTTTCTGGTGGCCATTTTCCTTTTCCTCAGAGTGTGAAGCAGTAAAGGAGACTGAGCAGAGAGAGGAGAGAAACTGCAGTCCCATTCCGCCATTATAGAAGCTCCCTTACCTACTTGCAGCTTTCCTACCTCACACGATGGCCTGGAGCTCAAACCCCGATCCTTGTATGAGGTGATGTCAATGCACTCTACTGGCTGAGTCATCTGCCCTCCCAGTCTTCCAGAGTATGTATTCCTGACTAAAAATACCTATCATCCCTATTTCATTAACAAAAGCTCAGGAAACATGTAGATGGGAGTCTTAAAACCAAGCTGACAAAGCAATAGGGAAAAACTTTGGAAAATCTAGATTATTCTCAACATGATTTTTTTCACCAACATTATCACAAATAACCATGATTAGCACATGCAAGTCTAGTGATTGCATGTATCCCACAGAAATATTATACCTAAATAACAATTTATGGTTAAAAAAGATTAACTAGAGGTAGAGAACCAGAGCATCATTTTGGTACATGTGACAGTTGGGACTGAAGCCAGGACGTCCTGGCTCAGTGTTCTTAGGTCCAATGTATTTTTTTTTTTTTTTGCCTCTAGGGTTATTGCTGGGGCTCAGTGCCTGCACCATGAATCCACTGCTCCTGGAGGCCATTTCTCCCCCTTTTGTCAGCCTTGTTGTTTATTGTGTTATTATCGTTATTGCTGTCATTGTTGGATAGGCCAGAGGGAAATCAAGAGAGAGGAGAGGAAGACAGAGCAGGTGAAAGACAGACACCTGCAGGCTTCACCTCTTGTTAAGTGCATCATCCTGCAGGTGGGGAGCCGGGGACTCGAACCTGGATCCTTACACCTGTCCTTGTGCTTTGTGCCACATGCACCACTGCCCAGCCCCCACGTCCAACATAATTAGTACCCCTTCCCAGGCCCTGACAACTTATTTTTTCCATTTTGTTTTCCTTGTTGTTATTGTTGCCATTGTTGTTGTTGGATAGGTCAGAGAAATCGAGAGATGAAGGGGCAGACAGAGAGGGGGAGACAAAATTAGACACCTGCAGACCTGCTTCACCGCCTGTGAAGCGATTTCCCTGCAGGTGGGGAGCCGGGGGCTGGAACCGGGATCCTTATGCTGGTCCTTGTGCTTGGCGCTACGTGCGCTTAACCTGCTGCACTACTGCCCTACTCCCTATAACCACTTTTTGTCATCATTGGATTACTGCTATGGGTTACTTTTTTTTTTTTTTTTAAAGAGGCATTAGCACTGAAGCTTTCTGGAGTGCTTTGAGGGCTGGAGGCTGGAACTTGCGCTGTGCACCTGGCATAGCCAGCAACCTTCCCAGCTGAGCTATCTCCGCAGCTCTTAAATACAATATTCTGTTTTTTAATATTTTTATTTTCCCTTTTGTTGCCCTTGTTTTTCATTGTTGTTGTAGTTATTGTTGTTATTGATGTCGTCGTTATTAGATAGGAGAGAAATGGAGAGAGGAGGGGAAGATAGAGAGGGGGAGAGAAAGACAGACACCTGCAGACCTGCTTCACCGCCTGTGAAGCGACTCCCCTGTAGGTGGGGAGCTGGGGGCTCGAACTGGGATATTCTGGCCCTTGTGCTTTGTGCCATGTGCGCTTAAACCTGCTACACTACTGCCTAGCCCCCTTGAAAATTTTCTATGAAGGTAGGTCAAAAGAGAGTCAGAGACAAAGGTCTACAAATCTTTTCATACTGCTCTTCTGAAGCAGATAAGGATTGATTAAAATTAATACAGAGCACGTAAAATTGCTCACCTGGATAGTGTGCTGTTGGATAGTGTTACACAGTCTGGGTTCAATTCCAGTCCTACCACACTGAAGAAAGCCTCAATATTATCTTTCCCCCTCTCCCTCTGTCTATCTGAAAGAAGTCATCTTGGAGCTTTGAAGCACCAGTGACAACAACCAAAACAATCATGACAAGACAGTCAACCAAGACATTTAATTAACATCTGGTCATGATCGGAGGACTAGACATTCCATAAAACTATGATCTCTTACTTTCCTAGCGCTTACTCTAAAATTAAAGATCTACTAGAAATATTTTCATTACTACTGAAATGATCTATTTTCATGTTTAGACTTCACAAAGGTCAATAGCTACATATCAAAAATTTCCACCACATAGTTGCAAGGGTTGTTATGGATGCAGAACGTTTACTTGGTTCTTGAATTTAAATCCACAACAATGAAAAAAGAAAAAAAGATGACAAGGTTCTTAATCTTTTAGAATAATTTGCAAAATTAATGGAGATGACTCTTCTATCAAACCCTGCTGTCTATTTTGGAGAGAGACAGAGAGAGGGGGAGATGGGGACTGGGGTCTGGACTCCAACTTGGTAAGCATGCATGCAAAGCAGCGTACTAAGAGCAATTGCACTGGCTCTTCCTGTCTAACACCTTTATTGCTTGTTCCATGTCTGTCTCTTCCGCTTGATCACAAACTCTGTAAGTAGGATAGTGTCTTTTACACTATTCCTGTCTCTTGAATCCAATAACATTCTCTGCACACAATAGATGCTTAATGACAGAATGAATAATAACCAGCATTTGAAGATGTAATTATAACTTTTTTTTTTTTTTTTTTGCCACCAGGACTACTGCTGGGGCTTGGCAACTGCATGGCTCTACCATTCCCAGTGGCATTTTTTTTTTTTTTTGGACTGAGGATGAAAAGAGACAAAGAAAGGGAGAGAGACACTGAAAGGAGAGACATCTTTAGGACTGCTCAGCTGCTTGAAGCTTGCATCCTATAGGTGGGGCCATGGGTCCTCATGCATGGCTCTGTATGCACTCTACTAGGTGAGCTATCACCCGATAGCACTTTTCTATAGACTGTCTTATCAGATCTTTTTTTTTTTTGTCATCAGAGTTATCGCAGGGACTCGGTATCTGACCAAGGGATCCACTGTCCCTGGCACCCTTTATTTGATGGACTGAAATTGAGAGGGGGAGGGGAAAGCATTGTATAGTATCTTTTAATTGTTGCTATTCAAGTGATAGTGAAACAGTACATTGGCTAGATAGCAGAAAGGAATATTTTATCCCACTCCATTTAAGTCGATGGAGTTCCCATTTGAACTACCTTATGAGTAAAAATTCACCTCTCCAGCCATCAAAGAATGTTTCTTTCCCTGGAGATGGAGCTCAGTGCTAGAGCACACACTTCACATACTGATGCCCTGGGTTCACGCCCCAGCATCCCCTCTCCCCAAGAAGCCAAAACAAAACCAAAAGAAGGCTTTAGTTAATTTACTGAGCTTCAAGTCCCTCACACATTTTCAAAAACAACAATAAATGCTTTAATTTACATTAAGAGTTAATGATTTTTACTGTTGCTGTACTGAGAAGAGCCTGCATTTTATTCATAAAGGAAATAGGTTGGTCTTGAAAACTAAAAGCTAATCTCCAAAATGAGGATAATAGAAAGAGGTAAAAGCCACTTTAAATAAGACAATGAAATCATATCTTACCTTTAAAATATACTTTATAACCCACTGTATCCCAAACTTGATTTACATTACCACAAATGTCTCAATAATTTGATGAAACTGTTCTTTTATGACTTTAGAAAGGTAAAATGTAATTAAATTTAGTGAATGATGCAAGATTCAATAGTATTTTATACTAAATGAGAAAAAATATGAAATCACATTTCAGCACTCATTAAACCTTTTATAACACACAATATGCAAGTCACTAAAGCTTAGTATTGCCCAGTGGACTGACAGGGTAAGTCTATGTCATAGGAAGAATTAAGGAAATGTACACTTGATAAATACTTCCACAAAAAGTAGCTTAATATTTCTTTCAAATTAACTTCTTTACAAGACGCTCTATTCTTCAGTTAGCGGTTTAAAAGCTGTTGCAAAACTAAAGGAAAAATTTCTCCCTATGATGATTATGAGTATGCTAGTTCTTGATCCTCTGGAAACTACAATCTGTTAAGTTACTCTTTAAAAAACTGTTTTTGTCTGACAATTTAAAGCAATAAAGTTGTAATTGAGGCTTTCTCTCTCAAACCATTCATGTTTCCCAACCTCCCCTTTGTCACTGCTACATCCTGGTACACATTCCTCAATTTTACTTATATGAAGGGATTGGCTTTATACCTACACATTTATTCACTTAAACCAGCTGCCTTTCATTAAGTAAAAAGAACTATGCTACATATATTTAGTGTGCTGGGGCTTCATGCCTGTTTGGTTCCACTCTCCCAGAAGACTTTTTTAAGATTTAAAAAAAAAAAATTTAGTGAATACAGACAGAAATTGGGGGGGGGGGCGTAGAGAGGGAGGGAGGAAGAGAGACACCTGTAGCACTGCTTCACCACTTGTGAAATTCCCCCCCTGCAGGTGGGACCAAGCATTTTAGCCAGGGTCCTTAAACACTGCAATGGGTGTGTTTAACCAGCTGTGCCACCACCTGGTCCCTGGAGACTTTTGTTTTTAAATTTAAGACAGGAGAGACACCAGAACATCTGTCAAGCGTGGCATCTGGTGTGGTGCTATGTATTCAGAGCACTCTACCAGGTGAGCTATCTTCCAGTCCCTATACTATATATTTCAATGTAAAACTGTTTTTCTTTTTTTGAGTAATCTGTGAGATAAAATTCCCACAATTCACCATTTTAAGTGGACAATCAGTGACGCTTAGTATCCTCACAACACTGTATATAACCACTTCTGCCTTTCCAAAGTAAAACTCACCACTCATTAACCTACTTTTATTCTCCTCTTCATCTACCACCCCCAGTCCCTAGCAATCACCAATTTTTGTTTTATCTTTCTGGACTCAGCTACTCTAAATTTCTCATCCAAGAGGGATATATAAGACATGGCTGTCTGCCTTCTTCCAAGGAAACACAATGTTTTCAGATTCGTACAAGTTCTGGCATGTTTCACTCCTTCTCAAGCATGAGCAATGTTGCAATATATATATATATATAATGAATTATTTGTCCACTCACTGAGGGAAAACTCGGTTGTTTCCAGCAACTTTTTGTCCAAAATATATTCCAGATTATTTCTCCAGGTTAACATAAACATGTAGATATTCTTCTTCCTCTGCACAAGTATTTTTAAAAAATATTTCTTTATTCATTTTTGTTGCCCTTGCTGTTTTATTGCTGTAGTTATTATTGTTGTTGTTACTGATGTCATTGTTGCTGGATAGGACAGAGAGAAATGAAGAAAGGAGTGGAAGATAGAAAGGGGAGAGAAAGATAGACATGTGCAGACCTGCTTCACTGCTTGTGAAGTGACTCCCCTGCAGGTGGGGAGCTGGGGGGCTCGAACTGGGATCCTTTAAGCTGGTCCTTGTGCTTTGGGCCACGTGCACTTAACCCACTGCACTACTGCCTGATTCCCTCTGCACAAGTATTTTAATGATTTTTTTTTTTTTTTCTCCTCCAGGGTTATTGCTGGGCTTGGTGCCTGCACCACGAATCCACCGCTCCTGGAGGCCATTTTCCCCCTTTTGTTGCCCTAGTTGTTGCAGCCTCGTTGCGGTCATCATTGCCATTGTTGATGTTGCTTTGTTGTTGGATAGGACAGAGAGAAATGGAGAGAGGAGGGGAAGACAGAGAGAGAGGGGGAGAGAAAGACAGACACCTGCAGACCTGCTTCACCACCTGTGAAATGACTTCCCTGCAGGTGGGGAGCCGGGGGCTCAAACCTTGATCCTTACGCCAGTCCTTGAGCTTCACACCACAGGTGCTTAATCCCTGCTACTGCCCGACTCCCTGTACAAGTATTTTAAAGAAAGTTCACAGGCTGGCGAGACAACGCATGCGCTCCTTCGCCACATGGGAGAATTAGTTTATGCTCAGACCCCACGCATTGAAGAAAGCTTCAGTGCTGTGGTCTCTTTCATTCTCTCTGCCTTTAAAAAAAAAAAAGAAAAGAAAGAAAAGAAAAGAAGGAGATGCTTAGCAACATATCTTTCTAGCTATTGTCAAGCTTTGGTATATATCTCCAGCATTAAGCACTCTCCTATCTAACCAAGTTGGAATAGTCATATTACTATGCTTTAAAATGATGATTTTACCTGTTTTGTCTAATTTGAAATGGGAAATGATGCTCTATAAATTAGAGCTTAATTTTGCCATTTTTAAAAACTTGTCTTCTACTAAAAAGTTTTAAGCTTCAAAACTGATACACCAGGGGTCATAGACATAGGAAATAAAAGTGAGGGGGCGGGATATAGGGGGTGGCAACGCAGTGCACTATGGGAGGGAAACTGTCAGTTGGGTGGTGGTGGGTGAGGGTGCAGTCATCTACCATGGGGATATAAGAAAACCAAGCACACGTGACAACTAATAAAATGTAAATTATTTCCCCCAGTAAAGTGAATATATAAAAAAAGAAAACCAAAGCCTTCTACCCCATGTGATTCCTATGAAACAACTAAGGCACATTGGCAGGGCAGTATGAAATGAGTTCTACTGCCACTGGCCACATTGTACCTGTTCTGCGGATAATTACAGTCCTTCAGTTTCCAAAGTTGTCAATCTGGCATCTTTCACGATCACTATATTCACTTTAAATAAAACAAACACAACAAAATTTATAATTCTAAAAACAAAAGAAATATAAACCAAAAACTGCTACTCAAGTGACTTTAATGCTGTGATATAAACAACAACAAAACCAAACACACAAAAAACTAAAATCTTTTTAAATTTAAGGTTGTTTAAATTTTGTATCACAACTTTATGAAGTAAAACCAGATAGTTTAGGTGCATTAAAATTTTTTATTAGTGATTTTATATTGATTTACAAAATTATAAGGTAACAGGGGTATAATTCCACACCATTCCCACCACCAGAGTTCTGTGTCCCCATTCCCTCCACTGGAAACTGCAGCAGTTCCCCCAAGGTCAGATATGGGTTGCTTATTATTTCTATAACTATCTATATTTATATAGATTTGCCCACTTTTCTATGGCCCTGACTTCTTTTCTAAGCCACACCTACAAATTTAGATGCTTTTTTTGTGTTACACAAGCACTCAAATTTTCTTCACTGTAACAGTGATGAAAACTATTGCTTCAAATAGGTGTATAAAAGCATACTTTAAGATACTCAGTATAAAGTTCTAAAGTGTAGAGATGGCTAACTAGAAAACAACAGAAAAGAACTATTCTCACAGTTATTTTTAAAATTTTAATAATGCAAAATTTACATATATATATATATATATATAACCATACCTGGAGTTGACCATTTAATGAACTCAAGTCTTCTGCTTTCTTTTCTAATGACTGCACCCAGACTTTCCTTTTTTGTCGGCACCTTGAAGCTGCTGCTCTGTTGCGCTCCAGAAACTTCCTCCTTTTTTCATCGGGATCTTCATTAGCTGCTCGTCTCCGACGACCACTTGTATTTTGTGTCTGTGGGGTTGTGTGAGCTGGAGAGGCCTACAACAAGCACCAGCAGAAGTTTGTTCTGTCACACTTCTATCTAGTGGGTGAGGTAACACAGGTGGCAACGGACAACCAGAAGGGGAGAGCTAATGATTTTATTAGTCTTCTTACACATACAGATACTTGAGGGCAACGTGAAAATCATCCCGTAGTTTAATTCCTCAAGATATTGTAGCATTGTTTAAACAAGACTCACATTAACTGTCATTTAGACTACATTCTTCAAGGTCTATAATTTTCATTTCACTTATATAAAAATCATATGAAGAAATAAAAAATACAATAAAACTTATCATGTACAGAGCTTACATTTTTTCAAGTGTACTTTATTAAAAAAAATTTATTCACTAATAATAGAGAGAAAAAGAAGAATCCAACAGAACCAGAGCATCACTCTGGCATATGAGATGCTGGGGATCAGACTGGAGACCCCATGCTTGAGAATCCTAATGTTTTATCCATGTGCCACCTGCCAGGCTGTTTAAATTGCATTCTAAACAAGCATCATGGTATTATTTAATCCTCTGAAAGCTAATTATAAATTACTAAAGTAAAAAACTAGCAGCTTCTTACTAAGTGCACACAGTAAACCACATTTTCTACACTATTTTTATAACTAAAAATAGCATCAGATCTGAAAATTTCCTCTCAAGATTTGTTTTATCAGAAAAAAAGGTGAAAGTACATGTATTTTGATATCCCTGGTTTTTGATCAGTTGAAGTTTAGGATCACTTTTTCTATATGGAGGTAGGGGTTAAATTTTTTCATTATTTAATAGGACAGAGGAAAAACTGAGAGGAGAGGGAGAGACAGAAAGACACCTGTAGTACTCGTTTCATCCCTTGTGAAGCTTCCTTTCTGCAGGTATGCTGGGGCTTAAACCTTCATCCTTGTGCATTGTAACGTGTGTACTTATGTCTCCCCCCATCCCCCCAATAATCAGGTTCAGGTTCATGTCATTATCAATACTCATTTTCTGGTGAGTAGAATCCAACAGGAGTCAGGTACTAATTTTAATTGGTCACCTTGTCCTATGATGTATGGTCTACTTACCTAAGGACAGTCAGAGAAAGAAACTTCCAGCCATTAGTGACACTGTCTAATGTTTAAATGCACTGCCTCCAAACATCTCACAAACTGTATCGTAGAACACTTGAGTGTGGGAGACAGGAAATAAACCTTTGGGGACATTCAAAGGAAGCTACTTTGTGGCCACAGGCATATGAGCTAAAGAAAGAGTGTTAGCATCAATCTCTTACCTATAACTAAATATACTTTGAAATGATAGAAACACATATTTCCTAGTCTATATAATAGCCAAAAGTCATACATGAGCTCAAAATAAATTTCTTCTGGAGGCAGCTCACTACAATAGTTTTTACTCCAAAAACTTGCCAAAGTATAAAGTTACCTAGCATTTAACTCCTTTTCCTTTTTAAAAAAAAAAATTTATTTATTCATTCCCTTTTGTTGCCCTTGTTGTTTTCTTGTAGTTATTGCTGTTATTGATATTGTCATTGTTGTTGGATAGGACAGAGAGAAATGGAGAGTGGAGGGAAAGACAGAGGGGGAGAAAAAGACACCAGCAGACCTGCTTCACGGCTTGTGAAGCGACTCCCCTGCAGGTGGGGAGCCAGAGGCTCGAACCAGGATCCTTACACCGGTCCTTGCGCTTTGTGCCACGTGCATTTATCCCACTGCGCCACTGCCAGACTCCCCATTTAACTTCTTTTCTCAATGACTACCAATACAAATGTTGGGGCCTCTGTTTATATTGTTTTAATTGCAATAAAGATGTAATATTACATTAGTTATTTCTTTTATCTATGTAACTGCAAGTTAATCTTTCAGAGTAGCATTTCAAACCAGCACAGTGGCCTGGTTTTACATGCTGCTTTACCATGTGGCAGCCCGCGTCTGAGCCTGGCCCCCAAGGTTCTGATTGAAGTTTTGGTGCTTCGGACTCTTTCACTCTCTTTGCCTTCTCTGTCTTTACATACCAAAAAAAAAAAAAAATTCTATCGCTGAGTTTAAGAATGAAATACTGAGTATTTTTTCTTCACCTTCCTAATTTTCTTACTGACAGTAGCCGGTGTTTTCTTTCACTTATTTGGCTTTCACAGAAGAAATAAGACCTGGTTTAATTCATTACAGCAAAGACTAATCACAATAATGAGCAGAAATGACTGGAGGTACATTTGTTTATTTTTAGACCTAATGAATATTCAAGCTACTAATAAACTCAGACACCTCCTCCTTCTCCTCGTCATCACTTTACTGGTTTCCTCATTTCATATCAGTAAAAATTATTTGGGAATTTCTACTCAATACAATAAAAGGAGAGATATAAAAAAAAAGTTAGCACTGAGAAAACTCTAGTTAGTATATAAATTTATATCGATTTTTCTTTTAAGTAGCTTTTAAAAAATGCAAAAGGCATACTTAGTGAATATTATATAGGAAAAAATAGCTATAGATTGCACTTGGCTATAAGCCAGTTTTCTTTTTTTTTTTTTTAAAGATTTTTTAATTTAAAGTTATTATTATTTATTTACTCCCTTTTGTTGCCCTTGTTGTTTTATTGTTGTTATTGATGTCATCGTTGTTGGATAGGACAGAGAGAAATGGAGAGAGGAGGGGAAGACAGAGAGGGGGAGAGGAAGATAGACACCTGCAGACCTACTTCACCGCCTGTGAAGCCACTCCCCTGCAGGTGGGGAGCCAGGGGCTCAAACCGGGATCCTTATGCCAGTCCTTGCACTCTGTGCCACGTGCGCTTAACCCGCTGCGCTACCGCCCGACTCCCAGAAATCTTTTTTTTTTTTTTTTTACTTACACTGTTTGTGTATTATTAAGAGTGGCAGATTGTGGAAAATGAAAACTGCACACATACCGGAGTTTCTGTGGTAGACGTGGCTGGCTGCTGTAGTGACTGTGGTCGAGATTCCTCTGACTGAGTCCTAGTCAAGCCACTACTATGACCTTTGACAGTATCACCATTGGTAACTGGAGGATGTTGCTGTGTCAACGCAGCTTTTAATCTCTGAAATGCAAAAGCCAAATTTCAAGAGAAATCTCTTAATAACATGTACACAGGGGAGGCCCAGGAGTCCTAACTTGCTATAGGACTTCAGGCGCCACCTGCAAAGTTCAGCTAGTACAGAAGACTTGGAAAAGGGAGAAGCAAGCAAGGAAGGTTACCAACAAGGGCTCAGTAAAGCAGAGGCAGGCAGACTTAACTTCTGACTTCTCTAATTAGTTTTCCCAAGAAGAAACTTTTACATTTGCTTGCTTCTTCATTTATTTATAACACTGCTCAGCACTGGTTTATGGTGCTGCTGGAGTTTGAACCTAGAACTGAAAGTCTGTTGAATAACCACTGTGCTAGTGTTCCTGTCAAAGCCTTTCTTCCATATCATTTTCTGGAGGGTGGGGGGCACTATTAGAATATAGCAGAGCTGTTTGACAAATGGGCACAATTTCTCACTTCCTCACGATAGATGCCTGTGAAGCATTCTCACCCCTAACCCATGTCCTTCTCCATCCTCAGCACCAGGCTCCCAACACCCTCTCTAGTCCCATATCTTTTTCTCCAGAGCCCTTTGCTTTGGGGTGTGATACATCACCTCAAATACTTTTTTTTTAAAGTTCTTTGCTTACAAATCTAACTCTGAACATACTCTTTGGTTAACAAAAATAAATAATAAGGTATTTGCTAAGGAATGTATATCTTTGGTTTTAAACTTAGTTTTGATTTAGAGCATTACACTGAATTCCTAAGATTATAATCATTAAAATAAACAAGAGTTTGGAAAGTTTCTGAATCTGTCTAGTATTAATATAGTTTTTTTTATATGCTGCTGTTCATAATCAGTTTTGAGAAATGACGGAAAATGACTGGTTTTACTGAAAAAGAAAATAAAAGTTTTATCACAAAATGTATGTAGAGGCACATCTATTACATTTTCCCAAGAACCACATTTTTTAGGTTCATGGGGGGGTTTTTTACAAGACTGATGTAAGAATTGTATTCAAGCTATCTGAAACTTCTCAAATCCCCTATAAGTAAATCATTGACTCATTGTGTGGATGCTACTAGTTTAAAACACAATTTAAAAAAATATTTATTTATTTTTGTTGCCTTTGTTGTTTCATTGTTGTTGGATAGGACAGAGAGAAATGGAGAGAGGAGGGGAAGACAGAGAAGAGGGGGAGAGAAAGACACCCACACACCTGCTTCACCGCCTGTGAAGCGACTCCCCTGCAGGTGAGGCAGGGAGCCGGGGGCCTTACATTGGTCCTTGCGTTTTGCACCATGTGTGCTTAACCCGCTGCACTACCACCCCGACTCCCGCCTTTTTTTTTTTTTTTTTTTTTTAAACAACCTGTTCTCTTGCTACCCTGGATATAGCAGAATGGGATGGGTGAGAAAAAGAAACATGAAAGAGAAATTCAAATGCTCTAAGATAAGACTTCATTCATTCCAACAGAGAACATTTTACTTTTCTCCCAACATTCACAAACATGTAATACCTTTGTAGGCATCTCTATAGGTCGTATTGCTAAACATGGCCCAGAACCCTTCAAACCTGATCAGACATGAAAAAGTCACCAACATTTCCACTGAGGCACTAAATACAGCTGGGTCGGTGTTAATGTGCATTTTATTTCTGCTGTTAATTACTGTAGATTCTGGGTATTGTTTTAAAATCAAAATCAGGGTTTTTTTGGTTTTTTTTTTAAAGCTTTGAGATGCCACATATGGTAAGGTGGACTCTTTTTAGTGTAAGGTTGTATAACTTTCTACATAGACACACAGTCATGCAAATGAACCCTACAATCAGCACAAAGAGAAGTTCTATACCAAAGAGAAGTTCTATACCTTCATTTTTTGAACACTTATTATTACTAATTATTTAATGTTGGCTAAGAGAATTATAAAAACCCACAGGGATAGATTCACACCTATATATGTATACAGCTCAACAAAAATTCATGTCACACTTAGTGATCACTGTAATTTTCTGACTTCCAAAGATTTGCCTTTTCCAAAATACCATATAAATGAAATTACATGGTGGACAGACAGCCTGTGAGTTGGGCTTCTTTTCTTAGCACAGTACCCTTGAGATTCATCTCTAGTAGGATCAATGTTTACTCAGTGAGTTTCTAAGAACAATATCCCAGCTTTCTAGATCAGGAAACTAGAGAACTTCTATTTGCCTTAGAGAGTAGTCTGTAGGCTACTTCAAATCACAGAATGAGTCTGGAAATCTTTAATTTCAGAGCACATAATTTGTCTATACCAGGGCACATATACAATACTTGATGCTGCCAGAAAATGCATGCAAAGATCAAGAAAGATACTTTGAGACTGTCGGTGTGCAGCAGTTCAAAATACGACCACTAATGGTTATGAATGTCAACTCTGACTGAACTGAGGATTCCTACCAGGCAAGGATCAGGTAAGTTAAGTATACATAGAGCCTATGTAAAAAGGTCTTATACACAGCCCTGCTTCAAACTACATGCATGACTGAATAAACTGGCTCTTTTAGTCTCAGTTTTCTCATCTATAAGACCAGAGAAAGGGAGCTGGGTGGTAGCACAGCGGGTTAAACGCACATGGCATGAAGTGCAAGGAATGGCGTGAGGATCCTGGTTTGAGCCCCCGGCTCTCCAGCTGCAGGGGGGTCGCTTCACAGGCGGTGAATCAGGTCTGCAGGTGTCTATCTTTCTCCCCCCCCCCCCCGTCTTCCCCTCCTCTCTCCATTTCTCTCTGTCCTATCCAACAACAATGACAGCAATAACAACAATAATAACCACAACAACAATATAAAACAAGGGCAACAAAAGGGGGGGGGGGGAAGACCAGAGAAATGAAAATCTCCTTGCAGGCTGTGCTACAGATTGAATATACATGAAACTAAAGATGTTTCTCAAATATTACCTCCCTTATTTCCTCAACAACAGCTAGTTTTTTATTTTTTTTTGTTAAACAAAAGATTTATTAACATGATAGAAAGGAAGAAAGAGAACCAGAGCATCACTGTGGCAAAGAGTCACATGATCTAGTATAACACCATCTTAGTTGCCACTGCCCAGACCACAACAAAGTTACCTTCTTAGCCCTAATATGGGAGCAGAAACGTCAAAGAATCAGACTTTCTACACTTTCGTGTGTTCAAAATTTACTTGGCAGTCATCTTTAAGTCTTATCATTTAGTACTCTTTTTCCTTAATATTTTATTTATCTTTTCCTGTCTAGGCCTGGCAGGGTGGCTCCTGCAAAGAAGGATCATTGTGCCACCAACAAGGTGGTGACAGAATCACAAGTGCATCATGGCCTGGGCTTCCACACATGCACCGTGGGAATTCTCGAACAGACCTGGAAACCTGGAAATGAGAGGATTCTCAGGGCCAGGTGATGGCACACCTGCTTGAGTGCACGTTCCCATGCACAAGGACCTGGGTTCAAGCACCCAGCCCCCACCTGCAGGGGAAACACTCCATGAGCAGTAAATCAAGGCTGCAGGCGTCTCTCTCCCTCTCTATGCCCCTTCCCTCTCAATTTCTCTCTGTTCTATCAAAAACAAATAAGTAAATGAATAAATAGATGGACACTCTGGATGTGTGGATGGACACCAGGCTCAGCCAAAGGAATAAGGAGTGTCCCATACCATATCTGACTTACAGTTGTCCACAAAGTGCCATGAGGATATTCACCAAGCAAGCTCTACACATTGGCCATCAGTTAAAAAAAAAAAAAAAAACCTACAGAAATGTGAATGAGAACCAAATACTAATTATCAAATAAAATTATAAAACAAACAAAAAATTATTATTTATCCTGGCTAGAGACAGAGAAGTTGAGAAGGACAGAGGAGTTGAGATGGAGAGACACACACAGGAGGCGGTGCCTACAGCACTGTGTCACTGCTTGTGAAGCCCCCCCGGGACTGGGGGTTTGAGCCCAGCCCCTGCACGTGGTGACATGTGTACTCAACAGGCGCACTACCACCTGGCCCCCCTGAGGGTCAACGGAAGTACTGGTTTAGACCTAGGAAGGCTCTATTATGCAAAATGGTCTCAAAACAATGCCACACACTGTAGTTTTCTTAATCTTAACAAGATTCTGTTTTCTTTTTTAAAAAAGCAGAAAAAAAAATTGTAGTTAAGACACAAAATATTGGGACACTACTGACTTATGGGTTAATGTTCAAGTGGATGGGTTAAAACTAAAATGAGATGAATGATAAAAGAAACAGTTGACATACTTTATTTTTTTAAATATTTATTTACTTATTTTCTTTGGTTGCCCTTCTTTTATTGTTGTAGTCATTGTCGTTGTTGTTGGATAGGATAGAGAGTAATGGAGAGAGGAGGGGAAGACAGAGAGGAGGAGAGAAAGATACACACCCGCAGACCTGCTTTACCACCTGTGAAGCAACTCCAGGGTAGGTGGGGAGCCGGGGCTCGAACCAGAGTCCTTACATCAGTCCTTGTGCTTTACGCCACTTGTGCTTAACCCTCTGGCAGTTGACTTTATTTTTTTAATGTATATTTTATTTATTTATTTTGAATACATGGGGGGGAGAGGGAATGGGTTAACTGGAGAGAGACACTTGCAACATTGCTTCACTAATTATGAAGCTTCTTCCCTGCAGATGGGGACTGGCAACTGGAATCTGGGTCCCTGTGCACTGTTATGTATGTGCTCAATAAGGTGTGCTACCACCACCCAGCCCAGCAGCTGTCTCTAATCAGGTAGGGAAACTCAGACTAGATGGTTAAGAAGAATCTACCAATTCCACTTAGTGATCCACCTGAATAAAAAGACACAAATGTATAAGGGTATTCATTGCAGCCATATTTAAAATAGCACCCCCCCCCCAAAAAAAAAAAAAAAAGGAAATGGCCTAATACTCAGTTATGGATGAGCAGATAAAAGGAACGCATGTATATAAAAATGTCATAATAGTCGGCTATATGAAAATCTGCCATTTGTGACAAGTGGATGGAATTGGTAGATGAAGTAAGTATGAGAAAGACAAACCCCAGGTGATCTCACTCATAAGCAGGATATTAAAAACAAAACAGGGAGTCGGGCGGTAGCACAGCGGGTTAAGAGCATATGGCGCAAAGCGCAAAGACTGGCCTAAGGATCCTGGTTTGAGCCCCCGGTTCCCCACCTGCAGGCGGGTCGTCTCACAAGTAGTGAAGCAGGTCTGCAGGTATTTATCTTTCTCTCCCTCTCTGTCTTCCCCATCTCTCTCCATTTCTCTCTGTCCTATCCAACAACAACAACATCAACAACAATAATTACAACAATAAAACAACAAGGGCAACAAAAGAGAATATTCAAACAAACAAACAAAAACAGCAAGGGGAACTGGGTTAACCCCACAGAGGGTTAAGTGCACATGATATGAAGCACAAGGACCAGCTCAAGATCCTGGCTCGAGCCCACTGCTCCCCACCTGCAGAGAGGTTGCTTTAGAAGTGGTGAAGCACCGGTCTGCAGGTGCCTGTCTTTCTCTCCCCCTCTTTTGTCTTCCCCTTCTCTCTCAATGTCTCTCTGTCCCCACCCAACAACAGCAATAACAACAATAACAGTAATAACAAGGGCAACAAAATGGGAAAAATGGCTTCTTGGAGCACTGGATTCATAGTGCAGGCACCAAGCCCCAATGATAACCCAGAAGGTAAAAGCAAACACATAAAACAGCAATAAACACAAAGCAAAAAACAAAGCACAGGGACAGGCGAAACTTAGACTTGGACCACAGGACTGAGGTTATCTGAGAAAGAGGACATGTGGCACTAAAAGTGGAGGGGGTTCAACAGACGGAGAGATTTCAGGACCTGGTGGTGGGTGTGATATAACAGTCTACTTCTGAAGCCTGGATAAGTATGTCTGAAATGTATGCAGTGATGCCACCAACATCCCCTCAATAATCACACAAATGATCAGTCACGAAGAATTGGTAGTAGAAAAACAAACGTTGGAATGTGTTGCAAAGTAGAACAAAGGACAGGAACGTAGACTGGTGGTCATTCTGCATAATTATCTCTTACTTATTTTTATAAAAACATGTTAGATGTCAAAATAACGACGACTATGCCATGTATAAAAAGTCAGGTTAGAGATTTTACTTCTGAATATGAAAGTACATAAATATAAGTAGCAACTGAGACATGAAGCTTGGTAAATTATGTTGGCATTGTTAGTCCTTAGGTAGAGAACAGCACTGAAGAGCATTTAAAGTTTTATAGCGAAAAGCTTTACTCTGAGAATTAATGAAATACAGGAACTGCACTTAGGGGAATCTCAAGTACATAAACACCACTCTCTTGAATAATCTTTAGTAGGGCAAGTTACTACCTTATGGAGCATTTAAAAGCAGCATCAACATTCATTCATTATCCTCTCTTGACTGCTCTATGATCGACAGTACTGATCCACTGAGGAAACTCTAATGTTTGCTTCATGCTGTTACACTGATTACAATGGGTCTGACTTGGATAGCATGCCACTGGGCATGCAATGCAAGAAAAGAGATATGCAAGGGTTAATCAGCACTGTTTTGAATCATGCACACACACACACACACACACACACACACACACACACACACATATATATTACATATACACATGGATATATCTGTGTATATATAACACAAATACATATGCATATAATATTAGAATGGGTTATCAAAATTCTCAAATACTATTCATATACATTTAAAAATACTTTTACTATAAGGATTTCTATAATCCAGTCAGATATACTTGATAGAAACACATAAAAAAGGGTACTTTGATTTAAATATACATAATGAAAACAAATACAATGGATATTTATTTTACAAGAGAAATTTAAAGCTAGCAAAGAAACTAGAAATCACTATCTTACAGGCAAAAGAAACTAAATTCCAAAGAAAGACTGATACTACTTCCTAGAATCACAGAGTCAGAAGCAGAGCTAGGACCAGAAATTGTCCACGCACTCCTAGTTCACTGAAGAATCTCCAACAGAAGTTTGCCAAGCCACATCGTTTGTCTAATAATAGATATTCCAGGTCTAGTAATAATAGATAAGATTATCAGGGACTGGTCTGTCCATTACTAAAATCACAATTTCTCACAACAGACAAATTTAATATAAGATTTAAGTACTAAAAATAAGACAAGCTTTAAAAACTTATTTTTTCTAACAAGTACAATAGAACCTGGGCATAACGAATTTTAAAGGAAAAGTATGCATTATCTGAAAGTCTTTTTCACTGTATTTCTAAGTAGACAATTGTTTAATCTTCAATTTCTGTCTTGATTTTTTGCTTGCTGATGTTAAATTCAACTAACACATTGAAAAATTTTTAAAATACTTTATTTATTGGAAGAGACAGAAAGATATTGAGAAGGATGAGGAAGATAGCAAGGAAGAGAAACAGAAAGATACCTGCATCACTGCTTCACCACTTGTATAGCTTTCCCCGATAAGTGGGGACCAGGGGCTTGAACCTTGGTCTTTACACGCTGTAACATGTGCACTTAACCAGCTGTGCCCCCCACCTGGTTCCTGAAAACTTTTCTTATGACAGCCTGTGTCAATTAACTAAAGGGTAAATGGCTTGCTATATTGACCAATCTGACATATATCCAATTGAAGAAATAAATTGTTAAAAATAAAATTCATAGGGAGTCGGGCAGTAGTGCAGCAAGTCAAGTGCAAGTGGTACAAAGCACAAGGACCAGCGTTAAGGATCCCGGTTCAAGCCCCCGGCTCCCCACCTGCGGGGGGGGGGGGGGGGATGCTTCACAAGTGGTGAAGCAGGTCTGCAGGTGTCTTTCTCTGCCCCTCTCTGTCTTCCCCTCTTCTCTCCATTTCTCTCTGTCCTATGTAACAATGACGACATCAATAACAACAATAATAATTACCACAACAATAAAACAGCAAGGGCGACAAAAGGGAATAAATATTTAAAAAAAATAAAATTCATATTCAGATTCTGTTACGTGTTGTATCCTAGAAAAGAAATTTTACCACATCTGCCAGAACTTGGTGGGAACAAACTACTCCATCATAGTTCAAAGAAAAAATATAATGCTCTCTAGAAACAACTTATGAAAAAGTCAGATCCATATTTCATATGTGCCACAAAGACTCATCAGAGTAATAACCCTCCTTCTCCTGGGTGTTATGCTACCATCTGCTGCTCTATTACTTATCTTTATTTTGTAACTAATTAACAGCATAATCTTCTAAATTCAGCAAGTTAATTATCATTATTGTGGTCTTTGCAGCTTCATCAGTCCTCATGAAGTCTTGTCTCCCCACCCCCAGAGAACATACGAAAATGAAGCAAGTTGGGAGAGGGAGTCTGTGTCTTTGGAGTGGGCTCATTAGGTGTCTGCTGATTAGCTTGGCGTGGTAAGAGGCAGGTAAGAAAAATTCTGCTGAACATGAGGTTCCATGCAGGGCCCAAGTTAAGTTAATGTTGGTTTCTTAACATTTGCCAAGATGCCCTCTGTCAGCTCTCAGAAGAGACCCCCTGCAGAAAACCTGCTGGCTACCCCTACCCACTGTGTGCAGAGATATTTCTCAGTTTGTCACAAGTCTTCAAGGAAAGGGATGGTGCTGGGAGATACTACCTACTAAATACTTCATGAAATCTTAAAACTCCTAAATGACTGTTTTCTTATTCAGAATTGTAAGTTTCACTACACATACTAAGTTAAACTTGTTTTATTAGAAAAACAGCCCAGGCAGCAAGTACCTATGGTTTATGTGTCTCATGACAGCCCAAACCTACATTTGGGGAGATCTAGTATGATTTTATAGAAAACAGTAGATCCTAGGAATTTAAAACACATGTTTTTATTGAGACAGAGAAGTTGAAAAGGAAGAGGGAGCTAGAGATGGAGACAGAAAGAGAGACACCCATAGCACTGTTTCACCACTCGTGAAACTTCCCCTTGCAGGTGAGCACTGGGGGCTTGAATTTAGGTCTGCACATGGCGACACCTGTGTTCACCTGGGTAAGGCACCGCACAGCCCTGATCCTAGGAATTTTCAGTAGTATTTAAAAGCATTATATAACCATAAGTTTGTGGACCCCACACTTCCATCTTTCTCTCCTTTCTTTCTCCCCTCCCTCCCCTTTCTTCCTTTCTTTTTTCCATCTTTATTTCTTGCCACCAGGATTATTGCTGGGGTTCAATGTCTGCACGACAAACCCACAGTTGTTTGTTTTTTAAACCCACATTTCTTGGTGGCCATTTTTCCCTTTCTTTTTCCCCTTTCGTTCTTGCTCAACCACTTGCAAAATCTCCCCTCTGCAGGTGGGGACCACAAACTTGAACTAGGGCTCTGGCACAGGCATTATGTGCATTCAGCTGGGTGTGCCACCATCCAATCCCCACGTCCATCTTCTTTTCAATATATACTTTCCCAAAAACACAGTTCTTAAAAATAAAGCAAGCAAGCAAGCAAACAAAACACTTGCTCTGAAGAAATTTCTTTAGCAAAAAGAAACGCATCTCAATATTTATAGTAGACAAAAATGTAATGAATATAAATATCTCCCAGCAAGCACTGAGCAGCTGAAAAAACAAGGCACTATAAAAGCAGCCTCGACTATTACAGGAGACAAATAAGTTTTCTCTACAACTGTAGTGTGCTACTTATCCTTATATATGTTATAATGCTGTCACTTTCTCATTTTTTTAGTTTCTTATTTTATTTACTATATGGTGGGGTAGTACTATATATGAAAAGGAAAAAAGTCTCACATGAGACAGAGAGAGACAGAAGCCAGAGCACTTGCTCTGGTACATAAAGTCCTAGGGATCAAACCTCAGGCACGCAAGTCCAATAACTTATCAGTTAAAGGTTTAGTAAAACCGGGTAGGGGTAGATAGCAAAATGGTATGCAAAGCGACTCTCATGCCTGAGGCTCCAAGGTCCCTACATCACCATAAACCAGAGCTGAGTGGTACACTGGTTTAGAAAAATAAAAATAAAATAACTGAATAGGAGTAGTGATCTGAAATATAAAGAAAACAAGAATGGCAACTATACTGGCAGTAACTGAAGATGGGTGGTGGGTTATGTATGTTTAAAGTTTTCCATAATGAAAGTAAAATAATTTCTTTTTAAAAATTTTTATTTAAAATAATTTCTAAGTCTTTAATTTTAAAGAAGGTAGTCTTATTTACTGTCTCAATTAAAACATGTAATAAACTAAGCATGTCAATTTTACATTAGAGCGAAAGGCTAATTCTAATAAGGAATTTAACTGGACTGTTAAGGTCAAGTAGGGTGTCACTGATGACAAACACCACTGTTTGGTCCTTAAATCATTCTTCACAAACAAACTTGTAAAGGTTACAACTTTGGTATTTTTAAATATGTAAACCCATAAAGGAGTTTTCTTCTTCTTAATTTGATTTCCTGCTCACCTAGAGGAATGTTATTCAGGAAAGAGCTAAAGAATTTCCACAAATATGGCTTACTTTGTAGTCAAATATATTTCTCTAAATCAAATCCAATTCTTGTAAGAAAAAAAGCCCAGAGAACAAGTGAAGTTATTTTCAGATGCAGTGCATAATAATGGCATTTCCTAAAGTCCCATTTTTATTCAGTTCTCACTAATCAAACTTTCATTAGTTCTCACTAATCAAACTTTTCATTAGTACTGTACAAACTTTCGTATGTACAGTAGGAAGAAAACATTCCCTGTGAAGTTCTTTTGCTATTAAGTGAAGAGATGCGCCTTAGTATTTTTATTTTATCCGATTATACTATTATGTGAGAAATTCCTCTCAAGTTCTGTTGCCACAATTAGCAATCAGGTAATCTCCCTCAATTAAACACTGTTGATTCAGATGGTGTGTAAATCAAATTAAAAACATAAAAATATTATCACATGCAAATTTCAGGTTGATTTTATTTGCACTAACAAAATAGCAATAAAAATGTGAAGTCTTGCAATATATAGTGGCTTTTTTCCTTGTACAAATTATATTGCCAGTATATTGACTAACAAAGAACTGAAATAAATAACAGGTGTGTCTAAGAGCTACCTACTGATTTCCTAAGGATACATTTACTAATTGATGCTGAAAACAAATCCTGAAGTATGTCAGATTCTATATGGGGGAGTGACAGCTTAAACAAAGTGGCTGGCATGATCACTCACTTGGTAGGGTGCCTCCCTCGACATACGCTGGCCAGGTTTGAGCTCCAACAGCCCACATGAGAGTACTATGCCACTGGCAAAGGCTTTGGTGTAGTAGCATCTTTCCCCACTCTCTGTCTCTATCTGAAAAAGCTGGCCAGGAGGAGTGCAATCACACACAGGAAATGCCCCAGGCAGCAAAGCAACCCAGCGATAGTGGCAGTTTCAAGTCTCCTCCTGCCCGGCACCAGGATTCTCACTGGGGCTTGGTGCCTCACTAGGTGAGACTGGGGCTTCAACACAGGTCCTTAAGCACAGTAATAAGTGTTCTACGGGGCACGTCACAACCCAGCCCCTCAAGGAGTGCACCGAGAAAATGAGAGCGTTTATATAATTTGGAGTGAAGAGCCTAAACATCAAGCTTTAATTTTTTAACACAGTGAGTCTCACTTAAAAGTAGCTTGGTTAAGGGTGGTAAACAGTAGTTAAGATTAAAATCAGAGCACAAGGCAGAGACGTGCATGGTGAGGGAGGGTCTCAGGTTTGGTCCTTGACATTACAAATAGTGTAGTCTAAATAAATATTAGAATGCACCCTGACTTCTAATCTACAGTTCATCCTTACATGAACTACTTGTGAACTCACAGAAAACACAGGCTGATGAACAATCTTTACTAACTTCTGTATATCATTGTAGAATTTTTTTTTAATATTTATTTATTCCCTTTTGTTGGCCTTGTTGTCTTATTGTTGTAGTTATTATTATTGTTGTTATTGTTGTTGGATAGGACAGAGAGAAATGGAGAGAGGAAAGGAAGACAGAGATGGGGAGAGAAAGATAGACACCTGCAGACCTGCTTCACCACCTGTGAAGCGACTCCCTTGCAGGTGGGGAGCCGGGGGGCTCAAACTGGGATCCTTACGCCGGTCCTTGCACTTTGTGCCACCTGCGCTTAACCTGCTGTGCTACTGCCCGACTCCGCATTGTAGAATTCTTATTCGTGTAACAGTCCTACTAATTTGCATCACTATTTAAAATCATTCATGTCAGCACTGCCTTCAGCTGTAATATTTCTAGCCGTCAGTAGGAGCTTGTTTAAAAGTAGAAAAACACAACACATGCTCTCTTTCTCCAGACTACCATGTGACCATCAAGCCTGTGAGTCCCCTTCTCTCTCTCTCTTTCTCTCTCTATCTCTCCCTTTCCTAACATGATTTTGTGGCCAATAAAGTTTAATTTACCTTGAAACACACACACACACACACACACACACACACACACAAACCAGAAAAACTAGTGGTAGGACCTAGAATTTTACTTCCAATCCATTCATTTATTTTAATGTACTATCAACTGGTAACTTTGCTTTTGTTGTTGTCACTGTTCCAGGTCAAATTATTTTTTGCATATATATGGGGGAGAGGGGGAGACGGAGGAAGACAGAAAAAGATGGAGGGAAAGACATCAAAGCAGTAAGAGCTCCTCCAGTGCTGTGGGAGCCAGGTCCAAACCTGAGTTGTGCACAATGCAAAGCAAGTTCACTATCCAAGTAAGCTGTACTGACGGCTCAACTAGTCATGTTTTAAAAAGTATTTTATTTACTGTAATGAAAGACATACAGAAAGATACATACACAGAGACAGCAAGACAGGAACCACAGAGCCCTGCTTAGCTCTGGCTTTTGGTGGTGCTGGGGATTGAACTTGGGATCTTGGAACTTCAGGCATGAAAGTCTTTTGCACGGCCATTATGCTGACTCCACAGGTCCAAGAGTCACTATTCTTTTTTTTTTTTTTAATAATTTGTATTTATTTACTTATTCCCTTTTGATGCCCTTGTAATTATTGATGTCATCGTTGTTGGATAGGACAGAGCGAAATGGAGAGAGGAAAGGAAGACAGAGATGGGGAGAAAAAGATAGACACCTGCAGACCTGCTTCACCGCCTGTGAAGCAACTCCCTGCAGGTGGGAAGCCAGGGGCTCGAACTGGGATCCTTATGCCGGTCCTTGTGCTTTGCGCCACCTGCGCTTAACCCGCTGCACTACCGCCCGACTCCCCCAAGAGTCACTATTTTAATAGAAGCATTGTTTACTCCAAATTTCTGGTCTTCTACAGTGCAACACACTCCATGATTTTATAAAGTGTGATCTAAATTCAAAGCAAGTCTTAATAATTATAAAAACTAATTCTAAACAGGTGCAAGAAATGTAAAGAACTAGCTGGCAGATGACTTACTATTAGGGAGGGCACAGCTTGTTTTGAGGTAAGTTCAGAGCTCAAGCTCAAGCACCACACAAAAGTACCATGGACAGCAGCAGTAGAGTTCCATGGATAGCAGAGTGATGCTAAGTGTCTTTCCCTCTCCTCCTCTTTCTCTTTTCATATATATAATTTTTTTTAATTACTGGGCCAGAGATGCCTTTCAATGACATCACACATGTGGCAAGGCCTTGCGGTTCATTTCAATGCCACAAAAAAATGAAAGAAATGTACAGAAGAATAAGAAAAAAAAAATCTTACCATTTTTGCTTCTGATTGTACTGGTTGAGGAGAGGAAGGACCTGGGATTCCTGGAACACTAGGCACCATGGTGACTGGTCGAACAAGCTATGCAAAAGACAATGCAAATTAACTGTTAGAGAATACATTCCAGGTGAGATTTATACTTGTCTATAAAATAACTGATATAATGATTTGAATGCAGCTCTCACTGATCTTACACTAGCACATCCCTTCTAAGTTGTCCATTTCTCGGAGACATTTGGCTTTTCATCTTCAGTTTCTATGATTCTTTATATCACCATGATCATTGTCACTGTCATCATCATTAGCACTGGCAGCAGCAGAAAAGCACAAGGACCAGCGTTAAGGATCCCGGTTCTAACCCCCGGCTCCCCACCTGCAAGGGAGTCGCTTCATAAGTGGTGAGGTAGGTTCATAGGTGTCTGTCTTTCTCTCCCCCTCTTTGTCTTCCCCTCCTCTCTCCATTTCTCTCTGTCCTATCCAACAATGACAACATCAATAACAACAGTAATAACTACAACAAGGGCACCAAAAGGGAATGAATAAATAAATAAATAAAATCTTAAAAAAAAAAAAAAAAAAGAAAAAAAAGAAGCACTGCAGTTTCCTCTGGTGTCCTAGCACCTCTCATGGTACTGGGTGCTTGCACCCTGCCCACAAGCTTGGCAAGGTACACACCCTCCTGGGTGAATTACCTCTCCAGCCCATGTGCGCATCGGGGGCTATTTTTCCCCTTTTCATTGCCCTTGTTGTTTAGCGTTGTTGTTGTTGCTATTATTGTTGTTATTGCTGCTGTTGTTGGATAAGACAGAGAGAAATGGAGAGAGGAAGAGAAGACAGGGGGGACAGAAAGACAGACACCTGCAGACCTGCTTCACCCCTTGTGAAGTGACCCCTCCGCCCTGCCCTGCCCTGCCCTGCCCTGCAGGTGGGGAGCCAGGGGCTCTAACCAAACTGAGATCCTTACCCCGCCCTTGCACTTGCGCCATGTGCGCTTAACCCTGTGCGCACTACCGCTCCGCCCCTTCTAGCCCCCAATTCTTTTAAGATTTCTTTATTTAGACAGTCCAGCTCATTGACATATGGAAGCGCCAGGAATTGTACCTGGGGCCTCAGGCTTGCAAGACCAGTGCTTTAATGCTGAGTTATCCCCCCAGTCCCACAATGGATTTACGTAAGGTTTATCTAAGAGCTCTCTATTAAAAATCTCGTATTTGAAGTAACTGATGTCAAATCTCTCAAAAATCTGTGACACTTTCATTTTGTTTTAAAAGAAGATAAAAATGAGTGACTGTTAGGCATAAAAACATAACTGTAATAACTTATTTTGCTTTCCAAAAATACAGATTCCTTAAAGTATCACTGAACTTGACACGACAAATATACTACAAATGACGACAACTAAGAAGAACCTGATCTCCAATACTAGCAATACCAATAATAATATCATGGAAAAGATTTTTTCCTAGTTTGGTTTTACCTTAAAAAAAAAAAAAAAAGTAAACCCATGGTCTGGGCATTGGCACAGCGGATAAAGCACTGGAGTCTTAAGCATCAGTTACTGAGTTCAAACCCCAGCAGCACATGTGCCAGAGTGATGTCTGGTTCTCTCTCTCCTATTATTTCTCATGAATAAACAAAATCTTAAAAAAAAAAAAAAAAGTAAACCCTGTGGCCTGGATGAGCTTAGTAGACAGAACATAATTCTTTTTTGCATAGTGACGCCTCCCACCTAGCACCCACACCCCCATTCCCTGGTTTGATGCAAGCGCCACTTATAATAGAGCAGAGCATTGCTCTGGTCTGCTTCTCTCATAAAAATAACTGCAGTTTTAAATAACAAAAGTAAAGCCTGAGAATAATTTATCAGGTAGGGTGTGATTCGTGCCACATGGGCAGCCTGAGTTTGAGCCCCAATACCACAGGAAGCATTATGGTGCCATGGTGTTTATCTGAATGAAAAAGCCAACTCTAGGAGAGGTGGATCTGCACGTACATGAAGCACTTATTCTGCAAAACACACATAGCTCATCTGAATAGTGCACCTGCTTTGCTATGCACAAAATGCAGGTTTGAGGATGGCCTCCAACACACTAGAAGAGGCTCTGGTGTTGTGATGTCTTTCCCTCACTCTCACTCTCTTTGCAAAGTGTAAGGACGGATGTAAGGATACCGGTTCGAGCCCCTGGCTTCCCACCTGCAGGGTAGTCGCCTCACAGGCGGTGAAGCAGGTCTGCAGGTGTCTTTCTTTTCCCGTCTTCCCCTCCTCTCTCCATTTCTCTCTGTCCTATCCAACAACAACATCAATAACAACAACAACAATAAACACAACAACGATAAAACAACAAGGGCAACAGAAGGGGGAAAGAAAATAGCCCCCAGGAACAGTGGATTCATGGTGCAGGACCGAGCCCTGGCAGTAACCCTGGAGGCAAAAACAACAACAACAACAACAACAACAACAAAAACAACAACACATTTCACAGTGTTGGCACCAAGTATCAACAATAACTCTGGAGGTAAATAAATGAGTGAATGAATAAATAAATAAATACTTGACAACTGAGTGATAAGCTTATACCACTTTATATTTTTGTTTTGATTGCCTTCTTCATAGTTGTATTTCCCAGCATAGTCATATAATTAATTTCAAGAGCAAAATGGCCTGTCAGAAATATTATCAGAAAAGAGGAAACAGTCACCTTCCTATCTGATTCCTTATAAAGTCTTTCAAACAATGCATTCTGAACAAAGGGTCTATTTGAAAATGTATCACCTTAAAAATAAATCACTAATGCTAATTTTGAATACCCGGAAAAATTTCCTGGGATAATAATCTCACCGTAAGCAATTGTTCCTATCAGTTGGGGTGATCATTAATTTAATGGTTGGGGTGATCATTAAACTTAAGTTTACAGGACTGGCATGTCTAAGGCTCCAAGGATCTGAGCACCACTCACTATATGTCAGAGCTGGGTGGTGCTCTAGGTATCTTTTTTTCAAGATTAATTTATCTTTCTAAAAACTTTTTTTTTAATGCTGTGAAATAGTTATTATAATAGTGATAAATATCTAGTGGGTAAATGATTTTCAGAAAGAAAGCAACAGATTCAAAGTGTTTTCTGAAATTATTTAGGTGAATATGAAAACAGTTTAATATTCTGGAAATGTGTGCTAGTGTCTTATAAAGTGAGCCTAGAAGGGGATATAGTAGATAGAGTACAGAATTCCCAAGAATGAGGTCTTGAGTTCGAAACCCAACACTGAATGTGTAAGAGTGATGCTCTGGTTCCCCTTCTCTCACAAATAAATAAGTCTTGTTTTTTTTTTTGTTGTTGTTGTTTTTTACAGTGGTCCTAATGAAGAAAAGTTTAATGTTGAAGAAACATTTGAAGTTTGAATGAAATTTTTATGAACTGTGAAAGCAGGGAAAAAAAAGCATTATTTCCAATTTATATCAATATTATTTCAAAGAAAGTGCTCTTAAATGTCCATTAAATTACTAACTTATAAATACTAACTACTGTTTGTGTCTTTTAAAATCTATACATTTAATATGCGTCTCAGAAAACTTTCTTTTTGGATCTCATTCGGAAACTGGAGGACAAGTTAATGTTTTAGATAATTCAATTTTTATTTTATTAGTTTTTTTTTATTATTGCCACCAGAGTTATCTCTGGTGCTCTGTGCTGGTGCTGTGAATCCACTACACCAGGTCCCCCCCCCCCCCCCATTTTATTTGGTAGGATAGCAAGAAACCGAGAGTGGAGGAGACAGAGAAAGACAGACATCTCCAGACTTGTTTCACTGCTCCAGAATCTTCCACCATGCAGGTGGAGCCTGGGGGCTGGAACCCAGGTCTTTGATCATATGTACTCAACTGGTATACCACTGGCTAGCCACCAATCATTTTAACAGGCTTGACCCACCAAAAGAAGTGGATAAAGCATTAGACTCTCAAGCATGAGGTGCTGAGTTTGATTCCCAACAACACATGTACCAGAATGATGTCTGGTTCTTTCTCTCTTTCTCTCTCTCTCTCTTCCTATCTTTCTCATATATAAACAAAACCTTAAAAAAATTTCTGTAAACACAACTTGATCGTAAGTTTGTAGTACTTTGTTTTTGCCTCCATGGTTATCGCTGGGCTCGGTGCCTGCACTATGAATCCACTGCTCCTGGAGGCCATTTTTCCCATTTTATTGCCCTTGTTGTTGCGCTTGTTATAGTTGCTATTGCTGTCATAACTGTTGTTGGATAGAACAGAGAGAAATCAAGAGAGAAGGGAAGACAGAGAGGAAGAGAGAAAGATAGACACCTGCAGACCTACTTCACTACTTGCGAAGCAACCCCCTGCAGGTGGGAAGCTGGGGGCTTGAACCAGGATCCTTACGCCAGCCCTTGCACTTTGTGCCATGTGCACTTAACCCGCTGTGCTACCGCCCAGCTCCCTAAATTTTGTAGTATTTTTATAATTTATAAAATATGAAAAATCATAAAATATAAAAATTTTTAGTTATAATATGATGGTGCTACCTGTCAAATGTGGCTTAAAAATATAAACATCTGTGTTTAAGTTAAATACTGTTTAAAGCAGTATGAGGCTTCTAAGTATTCTAGCATACGTGTCTTAAAAATAAGAAATCAGGGAGTCGGGCAGTAGCACAGTGGGTTAAACACAGATGGCAGGCGCAAGGGCCTTATTCAAGGATCCTGGTTTGAGCCCCCGGCTCCCCACCTGCAGGGGAGTTGCTTCACCAAGTGGTGAAGCAGGTCTGCAGGTGTCTCTTTCTCTCCCCCTCTTCTATTGTTGTATGCTTTACATTGGTTTGTTCTAGCTCTCCCCCTGCCAAGAAAATTGGTTCAGTCCTGCTAGTTTTCAGGGGCCCGCTTGTCCCCGCCCCAAGGTACCCTGACAGAGTTCCAGAGTTTCAGGGTTCGAGAGCGCTTGGCGCCACTGTGGGGGAAAGAGGCAACAGAGTTCTTGGCACCGCCATGTGAGAAGGAGGCAGGAGAGTTTTGTTTGGTGATTAGTTTGGGTTAGTTTATGAATCGTTGTTCCTGAATAAATAAATACAGCTTCCCTGCCCAGCCGTGTGTCCTCGAGTCTCTATTACCCGCCTGTGAAGCTAGCCCGGCCAGCTAGAGCCTCGGAATTTTAACAACATTCTATTTCTCTGTCCTATCCAAAAACATCATCAACAACAATAACTACAACAATAAAACAACAAGGGCAACAAAAGGGAATAAATATTAACAAAATAAAAATAATAAAAATATAAAAAAATAAGAAATCAGTTAATATTTGAACTCTACAAACACAGTCAAACTGAAATGAGTTAAATAAAGAATACAGTTCTGGGGCCAGTGGAGCACACGTTACCATACCCAAGGACCCGGGTTCAAGTCCCTGGTCCCCAACAGCAGGGGCAAAGCTTTACAAGTGGGGAAGCAGTGCTGCAGGTCTCTCTCTCTCTCTCTCTCTCCTTCTCTATTACCCCCTCTTCTCAATTTCTGTCTCTATCCAATAAATAAAATATTAAAAAGAAATAAAGAATATAGGTTTTTACTGGGGAGACAGCATAATGGCCATGTCAAAAAACTTTTATGCTTGAGGCTCTTAGATGCTCTGGTTTCTTTCTTTCTCATTTCCTTCCTTCCTCCCTTTTTAAATTTTTAATTATATTTATTTATTGGATAGAGACAAAAATCAAGAGGGAAGAGGAGACAGAGAAATAGAGAGACAGTGACACCTGTATCCCTGCTTCACTACTCAAAGTTTTCCCCCTGCAGGTGGGGACCAGGGGCTCAAACTTGGGTCCTTGTGCACTGTAACATGGGCATTCAACCAGGTGTGCCACTACCTGGCCCCTGCTCTGGTTTATTTTTCTATATCGTTCTCTATGTAGCCCTCTTTCATGACAAATAAAAAATGAAATGAAATGAAATAAAATAAAACATAATAGTCCTTAATGTTAAAAATGGAAGTAAAACAAGATATTTTGAAGATGAAAAAATGACTTCCAGTGGTGCAAGAGAAAGCACTGGATTCTCAGGCATGAGCTCCTGAGCTTGATTCCCACCAGCACATGTACCAGAGTCATGTCTGGTTCTTTCTCTCTCTCATCTTTCCCTGCTCTCACTAATAAATAAACAAAATATTTTTAAAAATATCTTCTATTCAATATAGGTTTGTCATCAATATCAATAGGTAAACACTACCCATTACTAATAAGCATTTTGGTCATTTCAGTTTCATAAACCAAACAAGCAGTCTTAAGTATATTTCCTGATTGCAAAGATCAGTTTTGCTGTGAAGATTTAAATAATTAAATTTCATACTTACTGGAACTGCAGCTGGAACATGCACATTAGAACTTGTAATTGATGCAGGAATAGCAACAGGCATAGTTTGTCCATTAGGAAGATGTAACAGAAGAGGAAATGGACCTGGTACAGGGCTAAGAAAACCAACATATGAAAATCAATATTAACATCCTGAAAAAGTAGAAATGTTAATAGATTAACTTAGGACATTCAAAATGTTAAATGAAAAAGAAATTCTTAGAGATGTCACCTGAAAATTATAAGAACTGAAAGAAATGCCATACGGGAATGAGGGATTTCATGTGTTTTGTGTGAAATGGCACGAAAATTAGGAGACCACCTTAAAAACACATTCTGCATTCAAGAGGTGACACAGTGGATAAGAAGCACTAGACTCTTAAGCATGAGGTTCTGCGTTCAACCCCCGGCAGCACATGTATCAGAGTCATGTCTGGTTCTTTCTCTATCCTTTCTCTATCTTTCTCATTAATAAATAAATAAAATCTAAAAAGAATAATGATTAAATTCACGTTCTATATTATTTTGCTTTGAAAATTAAGTTTGAGATATATTTTCTAACCTACTAGATATCTATACTAAGAAAATTACTTTTCTCCAAAAATCAAACCACCCAGAAAACACACACACACAGATTTATTTGAATAATGAAATGCCTTAGGAAATATCACTACAAGAAAAGCTTAAGAATTGTAGTGTCTGAAATGACTGACCCAAATCACTTACACAATTGGCCTGTTAGAGGACGGAGCCTGGGTGATTACAGTACTTGAGGTTGGTGATGGCACTGCCTGCTGAATAATTACACTTGAGTCGGAACTTGTAAGCAGGACATTCGGAACCTGTAATGATGCTGGACGAACAATAGCTGATGTGGGCTGTGCAGATTGTGCCAACGGTGCTTCCTATTTAATAACAACAGAAAAGGTACGGTTATAAATATAAGTCAAGGGCCAGCCAAGGAGCTCATCTGGAAGGTGCACCTGCTTTGCCACGTGTAACCCAGGCTGGAGCCCAACCCCCACTGCAGTGGGGGAAGCACTGGTGCTGTGGTTTATACACATGTTCTCTCCCTCTCTCTGAAAAAGCCCAGATCAGAGAAGCCTAGTGACAACACATGTAAGTCTATTCACACCTCTAAAAAGCATCCGCAGGAATAACATTTAATAAATCATGCAAAGTAAATTAAAATAAAATTTTAGAAAGGGCTAAAGATTCAAATATGTAAAGTTCATCTTTTCATTTTAAGCATCTGAGTGTTATTTTTTAAAAAAAGATTATTTGCTTTAATAATAATCCATAAATAAGTTAGACAAGGCAACTTGGCTATGAATCCATGCAAATTTTAGTAAAGAGGCCAGGCAGTGGTGCAGCTGGTTAAGTGCACACATTACAGTGCACAAGGACCCAGGTTCAAGCCCCTGAGCCGCACCTGCAGGGGAAAAGCTTCATGAGTGATAAAGCAGGGCTGCACATGTCTCTCATTTCTCTCCCTCTCTATCTCCCCTCCCATCAATTTTTCTGTCTCTATCCATTAATAAATACTTTAAGAAAGAAAATTTTAGTAAAAAATAAAAATACAACTCATCTTCATGAAATTACAGAACTTATAATCGATTGTCTCATCTTTTGTTATATATAAACACACATACATGGGGGGAGTACAGGTCCAGGGATGCTCTGCATTAGTTGTTAAAAATCCAGTAATAGGGAGCTGGGCTACGGCGCAGTGGGTTAAGCACATGTATAGCAAAGCGCAAGGACCAATGTAAGGATCCCAGTTTAAGCTCCAGGCTCCCCGCCTGTTAGGTAGTCCCTTCACAGGCGGTGAAGCAGGTCTGCAGGTGTGTATCTTTCTCTCTCCCTCCCTGTCTTCCCCTCCTCTCTACATTTCTCTCTGTCCTGTACAACAACAATAATAACTACAACAACAATGAAAAACAAGGGCAACAAAAGGGAAAATAAATATTAAAAAAAGAAATAAAAAAATCCAGTAATAAAGGGCAGGTCAAATAGTTCACTTGGATAGGTGCCTACTTTGCTACGCATACAAGCCAGCTGAGAACCCAGCCCCCACAGCAGTCGGGACAGCTTGTGTCTTTCCCTCTCTTGATCTTTCTGAAAAAGTCAGCCTGGAGCACTGAAGTCTTGGTATTAAAAAACAAATCTGCATTAGAAATGATTTAAACAATTGTAAAGCAGGGCACCAGGCAGTGGCACACTGGATTAAGTGCACATTCTACAAAGTGCAAGGATCCCAGGTCAAGCTCCCGGTTCCCCACCTGTAGGGGGGTTACTTCAAAAGTGGTGAAGAAGCAGGTCTGCAGGTATCTCTCTCTCTCCCCTTTTCTGTCTTCCCCTCCTCTCTCAATTTCTCTGCCCTATCCAAAAATTTGAAAAAATGGCCACAGAAGCAGTGGATTCACAGTGCAGGCACAGAGACACAGTAATAACCCTGGAGGTAAAATGATAATAAGTAAATACAAATTAAAATTAAAGTTAAGGGGCTGGGAGGCAGCTCACCCGGTAAAGTGTACATGTGCCATCTGTGAGGACCTGGTTAGGACCTGGTTAGAGGCCCTGGCTGTCCTGTGGGAGTGACTGGAGCAGAGAAGGTTCCCAGGCAGTGGAACACTGCTGTAGTGCCTCTTCTCTCTGCCTCTCCCTACAAAAAGGGGGCTGGCTTGAGTGCACGATACAGTGTGCAAAGACCTGAGTTCAAGCCCCGGGCCCTCACCTGCAGGCTAGAAGCTTCATGAACAGGGAATCTTACTGCAGGCGGTTCTTTCTCTCACCCTCCCTACCCCAATTCTGTCCTTATCCAATTAAAAAAAAAAAATTATATATATATATGTGTGTGTGTGTGTGTGTTTGCTAATTTCAGGTAACTACCCCTTCATTTCCAATAGTATCTTAGAGTCAAAAAGCCAAGAAATATTAGCATTTATATAAAGTAAATAATTTTTGAAAATTCCACACTAAAAGAAAAATAGAATCTGAGAGTTAATTTAGGACCTTAGAAATGTTCTTTCTGGACAGGGTCAGATAGCATAATGGCTATGCAAAGAGACTCTCAAGCCTGAGGTTTCAAATTCCAAGGTTCAATCTCCCACACTGCCATAAGCCAGAGCTGAAGTGCTCTGGTTAAAATAAATTAAAAAATTTTTTTTTTAAAAGTTCTTTCCCATGAAGACTAGGGTACATGTAGTTCAGTGATGGAATATATGCTTTGCATAAGCCCCAGGTTCAGTCTCAAGCAAGGAAATAAATGTTTTCTAAGCTCTAAATCTGGAAGAAAAACTAAGATATAAAGAAGTTTAAGCAATACTCCTTAGAACTGATTCATATACTCATTTTGTACAAATAAGGTCTATTATGCTCTTTGAATTTGTGGTCATGTGGCTTATATCAAAACATTAGAGCTGTAGTGTAAGAAATATAAACCAGAACTACTACTGAAACTTCACTTTATTCAACAAGTTTGAAAATCTGTAACATGTCATCAAGAACTAGTTGGGAGATTTAACAGGCACAGGAAAAGGGGAGAGGATGAGGAAGAGGAGGAGGAGGATTTCATGTAGTAATGTGTTGTGAGTAATTATTCCAAAATATTTAGGCTCTTCACTGGGAGCAAAAGGCTAACCAGTAGAGCACACACTCAGTTACGTGAGAGGACCAAAGCCAGCACTGCACTAGAGCACAATGAAGACGGCAAGTTTGATGAGAGGTAAGGCTGGGATATGGCACCCTTCTTCCTGGCTCTCCCTCTCTGGCTTTCACCCTCTTATTTGAAGAAAACAACAACAAAAATAGTCTACCAGGAGCAGTGGAATCATGTAGGTATAAAGCTCCCTGGCAGCAAGAGGAGAAAAAAAAAAAAGAGAGAGAGAGACAGAACAAAAAACAACCAACAAACAACCCCCCTGCATTAGACTCAGGCTCCAAGTTAAATTAAACAAGGCTCCAGTCTCTCTCTCTCTCTCTTTCCATACACACACAGTCTTTAGTTCACTGATCGATACCGCCAATAGACAGAGTTAAGCAGTGACTTAAAAAACAAGAAAACACATTCTAGAGAGAAGGAAGCATACCAGAAAAATGTCTTTGAGGCAGGAAAAGACTTGAACTATTTGATGCCCACAACAGAGTGGCATAAATGAAGACCGGCAACTTGAAATGGGTGGGGTGGGGTGGGGTGTGTTCTTTTAAGTGTAATTACAATCTACTAAAGGGTTTTAGGCAGGAAAAATGATGTAACGTATTTTAATGGCAGTATAATCAGCATATCTGCTTCAGGTGTATTGCATGATTTAATACTTGTATACACTGCAAAATGATCACCACAATACATCTAGTTACATCTGTCCCACTAAGCAAATTTTCTGATGAGAACTTTTAAGATCTACTTTATAAACAAAGTGACATAATGTGTCAAAAATAATGTAATGAAAACAGATTGAAGATGGAAGTAAAAGATCAATGGGGGGGGGGGTCAGGCAGTAGCACTGCAGGTTAGGCATACGTGGCGCAAAGCACAAGGACTGGCACTAAGGATCCCAGTTGGAGCCCCCGGCTCCCCACCTCTAGGGGGGTCACTTCATAAGTGGTGAAGCAGGTCTGCAGGTGTCTGTCTTCCTCTCCCCCTCCCTGTCTTCCCATTCTCTTTCCATTTCTCTCTGTCCTACCCAACAACATCAATGGCAATAATAACAATAATGACAAAAACAAGGGCCACAAAAAATGGGGAAAAATAGCCTCCAGGAGCAGTGGATTCGTAGTGCAAGCACTGAGCCCCAGCAATAACCCTGGAGGCAAAAAAGTAAATTAATAAAAAATAAAAAATAAATAAAAATTTATTCTTGGTTACAATGTGAAGGATAGTAAGGAATCAAGGATTTTTGGTTTGAGCAACTAAATAGAGAACATTTAATGTGACAGAAACAACTAAAAAGAGGTAATAAATTTGAGATGACTGAGTAGATGGGTCATATACATATTAAAGTATGAAACTATAATTCAGAAATCTGTAAACCAAAAAAATGATCTAACAACAAACCAACCAACCAAGGCCTTAGAGGTGGCTCAGCGGGTAAGAGCAAACGCTTCCATGTGCGAGGCCCTGGGTTTGATCCCTGACACGTGAGAGTAGCAGGGACGGTACTCAAGACCAAAGTGGGAGGCATTCCATGGACGGTGAGATAGCAGTACTTTGCTGCCTCTCTCCCTCGTTCACTCTGTCTCTAAATAAATAAATAAATAAATAAATAAATAAATAAATACAAATCAACATAGACATAATAAAAAATAAAAAGTAGGCAAGAGAATGACCTCAGCCAGTACAGAGAATGCACAAGGCTCCTGAATTCTCTCTCCCCACTATAAAATAAAACAAGCAAAGAAGCAAAAAGCTGTCTATCCAACAAAGAAAAGAAAAGGTCAGGGTGGACTTGGGAAAAAAGTATATGGTTAAAGTTCAAAGTCACTATATATAAACAGGTCTTTATTTTTTTAATTATGGATCTGGATGAAATCACCTACAAAGAAAATCAATAAAGAAGCTGAGGAGAAGGCAGAATGATTACACAAAAAGAATTTTATCCCTGAGGCTCTGAGGTATCAGGTTCAATTCCAAGCATCACCATGAGCCAGAGCTAAATGGTGCAGCCAGGGTAGATGCACTGCTCAGAAAGACTCTTAAAAGCCTAAATAACCTCTGTTCAAACATTTTTAGTTGTAGTTAATCCTTAAGCTGTCGTTACATAAAAACAGCTAAAGATATGCTAGCAAACCCAGAAAAATTTATGCTTTTATCTAAAATTGACTGCTGGTCTCCCTGTAAATTTTCTGTGTATAACAAGAAGTTAATTATCTATAAAAGTTGAGGTCTTTATTATTATCCCTGAGGTTTCTATGAATTCTTACAGGCTTCTATAACCACACACTGAATTATATACAATGTATTACATTAATATTTTATGTTTATAATTAAATATTCAACTTACGGTACTGATTTTTCCCCATTAAATTATGCTTGTATCACAGACTCAAATTTCTTTTTTTTTTTAATTAATTAATTTATTTAAAAAAGGAGACATTAACAAAGCCGTCGGATAGGAGGGGTAAAACTCTACACAATTCCCACCACCAGATCTCCATATCCCATTCCCTCCCCTGATAGCTTTCCCATTCTTTATCCCTCTGGGAGGATGGACCCAAGTAGACTCAAATTTCTAACCTTGTCATCACTGGTAGTAGATTCCGGGTGAGGTAAAGGACTATCTTGGTGAGTCGTTTCTACAACAGAGGGTTCCTCAATTTTACTTCTTATGATGGGTGTTGCAAGAGGGGATAAATCTAGAGGCATCTAAAAAGCAAGCATTAAAGAAAATATTATTAAAACACAGAAGTCTAAACTATGATTCTGTCCAAAGTATTTTTAATTTCATAGTTAACGACGTACTTTTTTAATGTCATCTTCTGAGGCTTTCTTGAATTCATTCTCAAACGGACTTGCTAGCTCATTAAACAAACCAACTTCTTCACAGTTTTTCAAGAATCTTGTTGGAGTTGGGGTCTGATCTGAAACAAATATCAAAAAGCAATCACAGAAATTTAATAGCCCTGCTGAGACAGCTGCTAATTCTTTCTTTGGAAAGACCTTCTCCTCTAAAGCAAATAAAATTTAGTTAAATTTCTATTGTAGTTCAACTCAGACTTATGAACAATTAAAGTATGAAAATAGCCCTTCTTGTTCCTTAGTTTATTCCTTCTAAGTAGACTGACAAAAGCATCTTCTACTCAAAGATCAACTATTGATAAGATTACTATCTGGGTATTAAGAAGTTTTCAAAATTTACATTAACCACAATTGTTTAAAATACATGAAATTTGGGAAAAACTAAGAGTATGCATATTTATGCTAAGTAGGCCCACTGATATTTTTTAATAGATTATGAAGACAAGCTTGGGGAAAAATAGAATCAAAATAGTAAAAGGAACAAAAGGTTAAAAGAGCCCTTAAGACAACAAAAGCCTCCTTCAGACTATCTGGTGAAGCTGATTTTTTTACCTCAATGTATTTTTCTCAATCTTGGTATGAGGGGTTATGTAAAAACTACATATTTAGGGTGGGGGTAAGTAGCATAATGGTTATATAAAAAGACGAATGCCTGAGGCTCCAAAGTCCCAGGTTCAATCCCCCCCACACCACCACCCTAAACCAGAGCTGAGTAGCAGTCTGGTAAATAAAATAAATTCTTTAAAAAAGAACTACATATTTGTAGAATGTTTCTAGTTTAATTTCTAGGAAGCAGAGAAAGTAAATTAACTTTCTTACAACTTGATATATTTAAACTATTTGAAAATGTATGTATGTTCAATACTTAACATTGCTTATGAACAAAAGCTATGGCTCAAGTTCAAGCAAACAGCAAATATATGTATTTTTCCCATTAAGTCTTACTAGTTTCAAAATTATTTATTCATATTTATCATTAAAGAGGGCAGCACATTCAAATCCTATTCACATTTCATATATTTTAGTGCAACAATATTACCAGTTATATCATGGATCTAGACTAGGCTACATGAAAGTGCTGTGTAAGGATGGCTCTCAGCTGAACATAAACTATTCAAAATCTTTTGTGTAATGAAAATTCATGCACTTGTTAACCACTGCATTCTCAAAATGGGCATTACATACCATTTTGTCTTTGCCCCCCACATATACCTACGGTACTAAATGCCTACTACTATGTGCATCTACTTAACCTGACAATGGCCTATTTGCCAAACATATCAGGACATGCTGTCAGCATCTGCTCCTGAAGGAAGTCTGGTGTTACCATTTTACCTAACAGTATGCACTGGACACAATCCCTTTACCTCCAAAATATTTCTAAGATAGGGCCCAGTATATATATCAGTTTGAGTCCATCATGACTGAATCATTAATTCACGATTCTTAACTCGTATGCTCACACCCAAAGGGTCTATCCTAATGTACGCCAAAAGGAAAGGAAATATATTTAAAAATTACATGCAAACACATAAATCCTTTATCAGTGGCTGCAGAAATAATGAGGCATGAGTAATCAACACAGGCATAATTGTTTAAACATGCAGATGGTTTTATGGCTATTAATCACCAAATATATACCACACACATCATGCATTGTATTTACACAATAAAGCTGTACCATTCACCTCTAGTTGTTAGTAAAAAAGAAATAATGGTCAGGTGCTATGTTTGCATATGTCTTATTTTTCTTTTTAATTTTTTTATTACCTTTATTTATTGGATAAAGACAGCCAGAAATCAAGAGGGAAGGGGGTAATGGAGAGGGGCAGAGACAGAGAAGACACCTGAAGCCCTGCTTCACCACTCTCAAAGCTTTCCCTCTGCAGGCAGGGACTGGGGGCTCGAACCTGGGTCGTTGGACATTGTAACATGTTCGCTCAATCAGGTGCACCACCACCTGGCTCCTGAGTGTGTCTTTTTTTTTTTTTCTGTACTAAACACAAACAAATAGGAAAGTGGTTTTTTAGAAAGCAATCTTAACACATTTTTTAATTAAAAAGTCAGAAAGAAGGATTGCCATAAGACATTTAGTTTTAGAGAAGCAAAGGCCTTCAGACCTCGAAGAGTGAACATTCCAGGTTTTATTTGACTTGGCTGGGATTTCTGGTTTTAATTTCAGATAGAGAGGCAGAGACTCTACACCACAGCTCTATGATCCAAGCCACAGCGTTTACATGTGGTGCCAGGTTTAACCAGGTAGTGGTACACAGCAAGGCACAGGTCCCACTGAGTGAGCTGTCCTTAGAGAAATAAATTAAAGAAAAAAAAATTTTTTAATACACACACAGACCGCCCCACACCGAGGCAGTGATGCACCTAGTAGAGTGTGCACATGCCCATGGCCCAAGGACCTAGATTCCAGCCTCAGTCCCCACCTGCAGGAGAAAAGCTTCACTAGTGGCGTAGCACTGCTGCCAGTCTTTGCCCTCAACCTCCTCTCCCTCTCAATTTGTCTCCAGTACGGGAACAGCTATCTGCTATTTGCTCCATTATCTGTCCAGAGCACTTGTACAACAATTTGATGTCTATGTGGGATAATAATTTAAAAGTCGCAGCATTTGGTATTCAGGTGTAAATTAAAGCTTATACATAAGTAATCTAAACTTTAGAAAAGATATCAGTTGATATTTATCTGCTAATATGTACCTGAATAACAGTAAGGTCTGACATTTATAAAATTTAAAATAAAACTTTTCTTATCACAAAAGTATGGTAAATGCAGTGAGATGATGCATGAGTGTCCACATACGTAGATGTGTGTCTGCATATATATTTAAATGCTAAAAAGGGGGCAACTACTACAACATAGAAGACAACAAACAAATGAATCTCTCTTTTCTTTTAATGTGCAAGGTAACCAACTACTTAGGTACTACTCTGTTCATAACATCAACATACTGGAAAAGCACTGACTAAATTTAAGCCCACTTTATTCAGAGCATTTCACTAATAGCGACGTTCAGAAAAAAAAAAAATCTATAAATCTAACAGACAAGTCCAACTGCTCTTTCTCCAACAGGAGACTAATCGTTTTTGTCTTCACACAGCCTTGTAACACGGGTGTAAACAGCTAAAAGAAACATTCATTGAGATTCACTGAGAAATTAAATGAATTAAACATTCATTGAGTTCAGTGAGAAATTAAATGTATTTATGAGATGGTATGAATATCCCCAGGGTTATGTTTAAATTCTATAAAATTGACGTGAAAAACATATACTTGAAAACTATACCAAAAAAAAGGGTCAGAAGGAAACATGAAAATGTGATGGGTAAACACATGCTGCCGACATTTACTGTAAAGGGAATCATTGGATATCACCAGACTATATAATTTACAGAGAATACACAAAACTGTGCACAATCCAGGTGAAATATGTATATAAGCTATTAATAAAAGCATATACTAACCAGCCACAATGACACTGTCATTACGTGCTGGACCAAATTTCAGTGTCATCTCATGTTTATGTTTATGGACAGCCAAATGATCCTCGTTGGTAAAACGCTGTGGCAAAAAGTGTTAAAATACAGTTAAGACTTTCACTTTGATCAAATAAGTAAAATGATAAGGAAATTCATTTCCACAACACGTAAAAAACCACCATTAATAATGAAATAGTAGTATGTTAACTATAGAAGAATCTGTTAGTAAACATAATAGATTTTACATTATCAGAGAAACCCACTATCCAAGAATAAGTAAAACCCATTTGAGAGCATTTAAAACAAAACCTGAGGCAGAGAAATTATTTATAAATTTCATAGGGATGATGAACTATACCATCATTGTTCTATCAGTAATATATGTATATTTACACACACACACACACACACACACACACACACACACACACACACACACAATTTACAACACTTTTTTTTAAGAAAAACTGACTGCACTCATATATACTTTGAATTACTTACCACTTTTTTAAATGAAATTTTTCTTACAAAAATACCACTGCCTGACAAATTGAGAAAAAAATCAGGTTTTTATTTCTTTTTTTTTTGTTTGTTTGTACCAGAGCACTGTTTAGCTGCGGTTTATGGTGGCAGGGATGGAACCTGGAACGTTAGAGCCTCAGGCATGACTAAAAAAAAAAAAGAAAGAAAGAAATATCATCAAAAAAAAGAATGCTTCTATTATAATTCAGTGAAGAAACAGGAACCAATTAAAAAAAAAAAAAGCAGCCGGCTAGGGAAACAGCATAAAGGTTATGCAAAAAGCCTTTCAAGCCTGAGGCTCTGAGGTCTGTGAGGTTCAATCCCCAGCACCATCATAAACCAGAACTGAGTAGTGTTCTGGTTAAAAAAAAAAAAAAAAGCAGCTCAATTAAAATTTAAAGATAATGGAGTGAGTTTTATCATTTTGCTTGGTAGTTTTTATATACAAAGTGGAACAAAACTATTTTGAAAACTACACTTAACTTGGACTTTGGATATGCACTTCCTATAAAAGGTAACATTTGGGTTGGGGGAATAGCACAATTGTTAGAGACAAAAGACTTCATGCTTTAGGCTCTGAAGTCTCAGGTTCAATTCCCAGTTTGGATTAGCCAGAGATGAGCAATGGTCTGGTCTCCACTGTCTCTCTGTATCTCAAATAAATAAATTCCTCCATGTCTTTAAATTAAAAAGGTAATGTTGAGCTGGGGAAAAAACATAATGGCTATGCAAAAGACTTTCATGCCTGAGACTCTGAGATCACAGGTTCAATCCTCAGCACTACCATCAAACAGAGCTGAGCAGTGCTCTGGTCCTTCTCTCTGTATTCTCTCCAATTAAAATAAAATAAAACAGGAAACATTTGTCATTACAACAAAATAAATGCAATAATTAAATCAACTCCTGATTGTATCTGTAATTAACTTTTATAAATATGTTCCTTATCAAACTACACTTAAGCTATAAGCAGGAGCACTTACTCTTATTACTTCAGAGCAATAATTATAAAGATCTAAGTTAAAGAGACACAAGATCATTCCTCCTGGTGCAGCCTTAAAAGTGAAAATGTTAAAATTATATGTATTGTGAGGTGGGGAGAGAGCTGAGGCACCAGATAGTTCAAGTCCAATCTCCAGAACTGCTGTAAAACAAAGTTGAGCACTGCTGTTTTGTGTTGTCACTATTGTGTATTTTTAATCTGATTCCTCCAAAATATCAAAATAAGTATCTCTTCTGTGACTGTTCCTTTCTCTATTCAATTTACTACAGCCTTTCACAAAACTAATATTAGGTACATTAGGGTTGGTTTTTATTATAGTTTTTGAGGTAATCTTGGTTTATAAAACTACAAATATTGGGTTTTATTAATTTATTTTTCTGGGTTTGTTTTGCTTCTGGAGCTGAGTCTCATGAATGTGTGAGTTCACTGCTCTTGATTCAGCCTTTTCATTTAGATAAAGAGACACCACAGCACTAGTTTCCCTCATACCAATACATCTCCTTCGTAGTCCCGTGCATGACAAGGCACATGTCCTCCCTATAAGCTATTTCTCTGACCATAAAAGTGTCGTAGAAGTTTGTTTCTGGGGAGTTGGGCGGTAGCGCAGCGGGTTAAGCACACGTGGCGCAAAGCGCAAGGACCGGCTTAAGGATCCGGGTTCGAGCCCCCGCACCCCACCTGCAGGGGAGTCGCTTCACAGGCGGTGAAGCAGGTCTGCAGGTGTCTCTCTTCCCCTGTATCTCCCCCTTCTCTCTCAATTTCTCTCTGTCTCTATCCAATAACAAAATAAAAGATTTTTTTAAAAAAAGTACATTTCTGACCTCTTCAAAATGTATTAGCATACTTCATCCCACACCAAGCACTAATATCCATCCACCAAAACCCATTAGACTCTTTCAAAATTTGTACCACCTTAGTAACAACATAAACTCTGTATTGCTTTATGATTGTTTTAAAACAGTGTGAGAGGGAGTTGGGCGGTAGAGCAGAGGGTTAAGTGCAGGTGGCGCAAAGCACAAGGACCGGGGTAAGGATCACGGTTTGAGGCCCCCGGCTCCCCATCTGCAGAGGAGTCGCTTCACAGGCGGCGAAGCAGGTCTGCAGGTGTCTGTCTTTCTCTCCATTTCTCTGTCCTATCCAATAATGACATCAATAACAACAACAATAATAACTACAACAATAAAACAGTAAGGGCAACAAAAGGGAATAAATATTAAAAGAACAATGTGCAAAAATAAGCCATTGGGGGGCAAGCGGTGGCACACTCAGTTAAGTGCATGTAGTACTGTGCGCAAGGACCTGGGTTCAGGGTCCCTCTCCCCACCTGCAGCGGGGGTGCTTCACATGTGGAAAAGCAGGTCTGCAGGTATCTTTTTCTCTCCCCCTCTTTCCTCAATTTCTCTCTGTCCTATCAAATACACTGGAAGAAAAAAAAAAAGCACTAGGAGCAGTGGATTGGTAATAACAGCACTGAGACCCAGAGACTAGAGGCAAAAAGAAGAGAGACACTTTTCCTCATAGTTTTTTAATTTTTTGCCTCCAGGATTATTACTGGGACACTGTGCCTGCACTACGAATCCACTGCTCCTAGCGGCCGTTAATTCCATTTTACTGGGTATGACAGAGAGAATTTGAGAGAGAAGACAGATAGGGGGAGAGAAGGATAGACAACTGCAGACCTGCTTCACTGCTTGCAAAGTGAACCTCCTGCAGGTAGGGAGCTGGGGGCTCGAACCGGGATCCTTGTGCACGTGTGCTTAACCTGATATGCTACCACCGCCCCCCATAGTTTTTTTTATTCTAAATTTAAGACACCGAGTGCCTATTATCTTGGCCTAGACCACTAGTTCTGAGTCTGTAGCAGTTAGTCCTCTTCATTTGTACTCCGCACAGTGCTTCGGCTTATCCCTATCAATGTTAGATATTTTCATGTGTTCTCAGTCGGCTAAGCTCCTACTGCAAGCCCAAATTTAGCAAAAAACAAAATACAAACAAACAAAAAAATCCCACAAAACTGAATTAAATAAATGGTAATTGAAACAATGTTGACTCTTCAAGCTCAATTTAAAGGTAACAAAAAACACCAAAACATCACAACTGCCCTTTAAGGTAAATGAAGCTTTATTTTCATTTATCACTAAGTCTTAGGTTGCTTACTGCACACACCAATGAAAACCTACTATTGCATGACTCCTGCTCACAATGCTTGAGTGCATTCCTACTGAAGGTCAGGGTTCAGGTACAACAGCACCTCCAGCCCTTGACTTACGCATTCATTCCCCACTTACTGAGCACCAATGATAAGCACTGGGCCACAACCAGCTCGTTCCCTTCACTCAGGTTCTATCTTCCTATTACAGCATTTGAAGGAACACAAAACTGTTGTCCTTTACTACACTGAATAACAATGTTCTTAGAAAATGAACACATCATAAAATTTACTGACATTTCCTTAGTTTCTACTTTACATTAGATTTAAATGTATGTGCCTGCAACTAGAGAGGTAGTTCGGTGGTTAGAACATTGAACTTAATAAGCATGAAGCCTGAAGGTCAATCTTCAGCATGGTGTTTATCAAAGTGTTGCTCTGGTTCTCTCTTTCACTAATAAATATGGCTACTCCACAGAAGGCCATAGTATACTGTGAATGAACGTAATTGGTAGAGGTCTCAGATTAAACAACTACTGGGTAAGAATAATTAATGGGAAAAACTTAGAAAGTGCAGCCCTGCAGCCTAGTAGTAGGGTCCTGCAGTGGCTATAATGATTAACTTACAAATATGAGGTCCTATTTCCATCCCCAGCATTCACATACAGTTTCATGAAAGAGTTATCTTGATATCAGATTCACCTAAAAGCTGTTTAAAAAGGAATTGCTGATGGTCTGGAAGGTGATGCAGAGGATAAAGCACTGGACTCTCAAGCATGAAGTCCTGAGTTTAATCAACAGCAGCACATGTACCAGAGTGGTATCTGGTTCTTCCTTTCTCTTTCTAGCTTTTGCATTAATAAAGGAATTGTTGACCACACAATGATATTATTATTTACACACGAGGACAAAATACACTAAAATGGTATAGGCACAGGTACCATTTGAGAAAATCAGTTTTAAATAAGAAATTTCAAAAATATAGTCAAAAGGTAATCTTGTCAAAGACAGGTTTCCAAGGAAAGACAGATAAAGTACCTAAGCCCGACTACAATTTTCCAACAAATCTTTATAAACTAGCTACTGCACGGTAACAGAAAAATATTTGTAGAACCCATTCAATGCAAATTAAAAGTGAATTCTAAAAATAAGCTTGCACGGAAAATTCTATCACTCTCTATACCAACATACTGAGTTCACATAATTTCTCTCTTCCAGACAGTTAAAAGCACAAGAAACGTGCTGTGAATGTAGACAAGTATTTTGATAAACAAAACTCAGAACTTGGTGAATAAACAATGAAAAAGGGAAACACAGAGTAGAACTTGGATTCTGGGGTGAGGGGAGCTTTCAGGTCCTGGTGCATGATGGTGAAGGAGAATCTAGGCTGGGGGAAAGAGTCTTGTAGAAAACTGAGAAATTTTACACATGTATCAAAAACTGTATTTACTGAAAATCATTACCCCCCCCCCCCCAGGAACAAAGAGGAAGGCAGTCATGAAAGTTTTTTTTTTGCAGATCCCAAACAGGATAACTGTCAATCTAAATTTTTTTTTTTTTAAATCTGACAGATAGATAATATGGTTGGACTAGGAAGCCAGTATAATGGTTATGCAAAAGACTCTTATGCCTGAGGCTCTGAGGACCATGTTCAATCAGCAGCTCAAGCATAAGCCAGAACTGAGCAGTGCTCTAGTCCACCCCCCATCATTGAAATAAATAAAATATTTTCACTAAGAAAGATCTATTTTAAAAAAGAAAGATGATTCAATTGCTTCTGTAACAAGTTAATTTAAGTTCTGATATCTAGGAAATCTATTTCTAAGGTGTGATCACTCTTGCCAGATTAATTTCCTAAGAAATAAGCCATTTAGTTTCCATGACATAGAGTAATCTTCTGTTTAATAAAGTAAATAAGCACAACTAAGTTATAAAGTTATCAGTCCAACAGTTCATTTTCTGTTGGTGTGCTTCTAATTCTGCTTCTAAGACCCCTTCTGTTTTGATCATCACATTATGTCCGCTTGCATTGCTTAATACTGTGGTCTATTTACATAATCACTGCTTTACCGGAGAACCGCCCTGCCTACAGGGCACTGGTTTAATCACCACTGGTTAGATGCAAGCTTGATACTTCCCAGCATGTGTGCTTTTTCCTTCTCCCCAACCCCTATCCTACGTACTTCCTCTTCCGACCTGACACTTCTGCCTCAGGAGATATGAAGGACAGGATTTTCTAATGAATACAGATTGCACTGCATTCCCCGCTCATCAAGAAAGACTGAACTGAGTCCCACTCAGCCATGAGTCCCTGGTCGTCTCTCTCCCGCCTGAGAAGCTAGCCTGGCAATTTTCTACTACTTCTCTGGCTAGTTTCAGCATGACTAAGTTGCTGACAGACACATACACTGACACTAACATAGTTCCACTACATTAAACTAAATATAAATGCATCTTTATCTTCTTTGTAAGAAGAACTCCTTACAATTCACATTCTACCAAAGATACAAATTTTAGTGAGAAGAGACGTCAAAAGTAAAGACACTAGGGCAAGAGATAATTTAGTATGAAGAGCACAAGACTTGCATGCAGGGGGTCCCTCCCCAAGCTCCTATCCCACGCACCACAGAAATGCCAGAGCTGAGTGGTGGTCTGGAAAAAATAAATAAAAATAAATCTTTGGAAACACTGAAAAGAGCAGATCTTTATAAAAACAGAAGAGTGGTTTCAATATTAAGTTAATCTTTTACTAAGCTGCTTCAATTTGTTTCATTCACCAAGTTCAAGGGAAATCATAATGAGCAAAAAAGGTGTTTCTGTGAAATACCTAAGGCATATAAAAGATTCGACAAGGAGCAAGTTATTTGTGTCAACTAGTCTCTCTCTTAGATGATATTATCAACATTGGTATTGAATTTCAATAATTTATTAAAATCTTAATTAAATAAACTCTTGAATTTTACTTAAGCCAAAGGTAGAATTTGAAATAATAACATTATATGCTAACAAAAATTAATATTCACTACTATTACTTAACTAGTCTTTTAAGAATTGATTCTTATTAGAATTTTTTATTTCTAGAAGTTATTTGAATCTAAAGAGAAACACTATCAGTTCAATGGTCCATGAGGTGGTGCAGTGGATGGGCACTGGACTCTCAAGCATGATGTCCCAAGTTCTATCCCTGGCAGCATGCATACCAAACTAATGTCTAATGGTTCTTTCTCTCTCTCTACCTATCTTCTTCATGAATGAAAAAAATGAGGAAATAGGGAGTTGGGCAGTAGCTCAGCAGATTAAGCGCAGGTGGCGCAAAGCACAAGGACTGGTATAAGGATCCCAGTTGGAGCCCCCGGCTCCTCACTTGTAGGGAAATCACTTCACAAGTGGTGAAGCAGGTCTGCAGGTGTCTTTCTCTCCCTCTCCTCTCTCCAATTCTTTTTCCTATCCAACAATGACAACATCAATAACAATAACTACAACAAAACAAGAGCAACAAAAGGGAATAAATATTTTAAAAGTAAATGAATAAAAAAGTGTGAGACTTTATCTTTTTAATTTTCAGCAAGATTTAACAAATGCTGACACTGACCAAGTTATTTTCATGACACTGATAAGGTATTATTATGGCACATTATCTTAAGTATCTTGGGAAACAAACATAGGTTAAAAAATAGTGTCGTGATCCAGGAGGTGGTGCAGTGGTAAAGTTTTGGACTCTTAAGCATGATGTCCCAAGTTTGATCCCTGGCAGCACAGGTGCCAGAGTGGTGTCTGGTTCTTTCTCTCTCCTCCTATCTATTTCATAAAGAAATAAAATCTTTGAAAAAAAATGATAGTTACCCAGAATTTCAGTTTTCTGTTTTGTTTCAGAGCCTCAGGCACGGCAGTTTGTTTGCATAACCATTAAGGAGGTCTCGAAACTTTACATCAGGCTCAACCTGACGCTGTTGACTGGCTACGGAAGAAGGGCAAACGCTAGAAGAAGAAGAATGCTATCTATGCCCGCCCTCAGAATTTCAGTTTTCATGAATAACAGAACTCTTAAGAAAAACTGTTAGAATAACTGAACCAGGATCTTTACACAGGCCCTTGCACTTTGCGCCATGTGCACTTAACCTGATGCGCTGCCACCCAGCTCCTTCAACCCCGTATTTTCAATTACCTGCAAAATGCTCACGAAACAATACCAAGTACACAAAATTATGAAACTAAGCAATCCCTATCAAAACACCTGATACAAAATCATATATGAACTATGATTTTAATTTTGTTTTAAAAATGAAAATTAGGTGGTCCGGGAGGTGGCGCAGTGGATAAAGTGCTGGACTCTCAAGTGTGAGGTCCTGAGTTCAAGCCCCGGCAGCACATGTACCAGAGTGATGTCTGGTTCTTTCTCTCCTCCTATCTTTCTCATCAATAAATAAATAAATAAATAAATAAATCTAAAAAAAAGAAAATTAGAGAGTTGGGCAGTAGTGCAGCGGGTTAAGCACATGTGGCGCAAAGCACAAGGACCTGCATAAGGATCCCGGTTGGAGCCCCTGGCTCCCCACCTGCAGGGGAGACGCTTCACAGGCAGTGAAGCAGGTCTGCAGGTGCCTGTCTTTCTCTCCCCCTCTCTGTCTGCCCCTCCTCTCTCCATTTCTCTCCTATCCAACAACGACATCAGTAACAACAATAACAGTAAAACACAAGGGCAACAAAAGGGAAAATAAATAAATATAAAAAATATTTATATTTATATTTAAGAAATTTAAGAAATGCACTGAATGTTAATAGAAGTTAATAGAAGTCAAGTCCCCTTTAGCTTTTATTGAAATTTTACTGAAAATGATTCTTTTAAACTTAGTATCTTCTCATATGGAAGGTCCATCTCTAGCCTTGTGAGAGTTTTCCAGACTGCTCTCCACAGAGGCGGGGCCAGTTTACATTCCCACCAGTAGTGCAGAAGGGTTCCCCACAGCCTCTCCAGCATTTGTTGCTGCTGTACTTATTATCTTCTGTAATACTTTTGCAATTAAGAGAAAATTTTTTAAGTGCTTTAATTCAAATATACCTTAAAGTTTGACTACTACACTACACTTCCAGGTATCTGCTTTAGACAAAAGAAAGCAAGGGTCATACAAAGACTGGCACATGCTCATACTTGCTGTATTTGTAATCACTAGAAACTAGAAATGAACCAAGTATCCAAATCAAGAAGACATATACACAAAGCAAAGAATCAGAATATAATTCTCAATAAAAAGATCAACTACAGATTATATTAAGATGGACACAGCATAAAATTATGTGTACTTAAAAAAGCTATTAAGTACATTCTGCATAATTCCATTAAATAAACTTCTGGAAATTACAAACCGATCTACAGTGACAGAGGCAGATCCGTGGTTGACATAAGCATAAGGAATGAGGAGATAAATAACTAAGGGACATAAGGAAATTCTGGGGTGACACATATGTCCACTATACTGTGATGCATATGCCCACTATACTGTGATGGGTTTTCAGGTATAAGTATAGACTAAAACAGAAAAACTGCACTTTTAATATGTGTAGTTCAACTTATATCACTTTTATTTAAATGAAATCAATACAAATCAATAAGTGTATATTTATATTTATGATTAAGCTTGTGTATTTATTTAAATATGCCACTGTATACTAAACTTAATTTCTTCATTTGTTAGTATTTACAGTTATTTTAAGATTAGATTATTATAATAGCATTAGATTAATAATGTAATGGCCTTTTTAAAAAAACACTAAAATATTTTCTGAAACACACTGGGATATTATTTTCTAAAAATGTTTCCACACATGCTTTGGATTAAAAATGTTAGACTTTAAAACACTTAATACATTAGTGACACTCTCAGAGGTCAGTTATTTTCCTAAGAGCTCAGCAAGGAAAGTAATTTTCATACAAGATATTAAAAATCTGATTTCCAATTAAGCATGATATCAAAGAGTTTCAACAAATAACAGTCAAACTGAGGTTTTCCCCCTTTCCATCATAAGACTTAACTTTTTACCCATGTTAAGTTGTATTTTTAAAAATGTGTGCTATTATCTCCAATTTTTTTCTAATTACAAAAAAAGTTGAAGAGAAACCTTTTAATGACAATATACACAGTCATCAGTGTTTGAATAAATGTGAATATATAAAGTAATCTAAAGTAATTTATATACTACCTGGCCACATCCAGGGGCAGTGCATAGAAAGGGTTTGTCATCACTCATATTCCACAGGTCCTTGTTTTGCCTATAAGAAAACATTAAGAGGGGCAGGGGTAGATAGCATAATGGTTATGCAAAGAGACTCATGCCTGAGGCTCCATAGTCCCAGGTTCAATCCCCTGCACCTCCATAAGCCAGAGCTGAGCAGTGCTCTAGTAAAAATAAATAAATAAATAATAAATTAATTTTTTAAAAAAGGAAAACATTAAGAGATAGCTAATAAGTTTACAGTATGTTTAAAAATAAAAAATAATTTAAAATGTAGTATCATCTGATTTTCAGTTTACCTTTTCCATCTGACTGTGAAATAGAATACTTGTTATTTTATCCTACATTCCATCTTAGTTTGGCTAGACAAAAACATGTAACATGAAGCTTTTATACTACATAAACAAATCAAGTTTAGGATCACTGGCCCATCAAATTAAACCTGAATTGTTGAACAACATAAACACTGAAAAAAATGGAATTGAATAAAGATGGTCGAAGGGATAAAAGGAATAGCCTAGTGATACAGTTAGCTCTGCTGTGGTATATTTAAAAGTATTTAAGAGAGTTGAATACTAAGTGAGTGAATATTCTTATCATAAGTAAAAAAAAAAAAATGTATCTATATGAGATAATGTTATCTGTGATAATTTAACTATACACAAGTCATTATGATATATACCTTAAAGTTACTAATGTTATATACGAATTAATCGCACAATAAACAGTGGTCAGGGAGGTGGTGCAGTGGTAAAGCTTTGGACTCTCAAGCATGAGGTCCCAAGTTTGATCCCTGGCGGCACATGTGCCAGAGCGGTGTTTGGTTCAATCTCTCTCTCCTCCTATCTTTCTCATAACTAAATAAAATTTTTTAAAAAACAAACAAAAACAGAGGCCAGGTGGTGGTACACCGCTTATGTGTACATATTACAATGTATACGGTCACAGGTTCAAGTCCCTGATCCCCATCTGCAAAGCTTCAGGAGTAGTGAAGTGGGGCTACAGGTGTCTCTCTCTCTCTTTCCTTCTCTATTTCCCCCTCTCAATTTCTGTCTCTATCCAATAATAAAAATATTTTTTAAAAATGAAATACTTAGAAAAATCACATTAACCTAGGTAAAGGACATAGGTAACTAACATCAAAGTTGACAAAACTATTAGAAGTGGTGATGGTAATTGTATAGTGGTTGGATTTGACTAATTATATCTAACCTTGTTGTTTTAAAAAATATTTATTTATTCCCTCTTGTTGCCCTTGTTTTATTGTTGTAGTTATTATTGTTGTCGTTGTTGGACAGGACAGAGAGAAATGAAGAGAGGTGGGGAAGACAGACATGGGGAGAAAAAGACAGATACCTGCAGACCTGCTTCACTGCTTGTAAAGCGACTTCCCTGCAGGTGGGGAACTGGGGCTCGAACTGGGATCCTTAGGCTGGTCCCTGCGCTTCGCGCCACCTGGACTTAACCCGCTGTGCCACCGCCCAACTCCCATGTAATATTATTCGTAAATCAGAATTACTAAAGTAAAGCAAATAGGCACTACATACCTTCTTTCAAATATTCATTGGGGGGAAAAAAAGAGTCAAGTCTAAATCTAATCAAGTTGCTTTTCATCTAATTTTATGTAAGAAAACATCAGAGACAGAAAAGCATGTTAAACAACACTACCAAGATATAATCAATGAGGGCCAGGCAGTGGCTCACCAGGTTAAATGCACAAAGGAACCGCCTAAGGATCTGGGTTCTAGCCCCACCTGTAGAGGGGTCGCTTTACAAGCAGTGAAGCAAGTTTGCTGGTTTCTATTTTTCTCTCTCCCTCTCCCCTCAATTTCTCTGTCCTATCCAATAAAATGGAAAAAAAAAAAAAAAAAAGGCCACCAGGAGCAGTGGATTCCTAGTACTGGCACCAAGCCCCAGTGGCAACCCTGGAGGGGAAAAAAAAATCATAAAAGAAATTCTATAGGACAAAAATGCTCATGTCTTTTCAAAAAACATGAATGCATGCCACAGGGAACAACTAATAGTTCAAGGGGGAAAAAAGTGCCAACAAAATGCAAAAAGAGAGTATTTCTGGATCATGATTTAAACAAACAAACAAAAAAATCACGAAACACACTTCAAGGTTATTCTTCTATCCTTCTATTTAGTGTTCTTTCCGTCAACTTGAGGGCGTTTTATACTTACTTTCTAACAACTGTATTCAATTCAACTAGCAATTTTATAAGACTGATTTTTTCAAGATCAGCATGTTAACTTCTCCTTCCTTTTCTTTTTAAATTAGAGATGACAGAGAAGTGGAGAGACAGTGAGAGAGAACACAGCACCAGAACTCCTTCAGCGCAGTGGGGACGAGCTTCAAACACGCCACAGAGCAGCACAGCACTACAGAGAGTTACTGGCAGGCCCGCAGACTGACCTTTCAAAGCAACGTTTCCCCAAACATTCTCAAAAGGAATAACAATAGCTATTATAAAAGAAACTTATGTGGTCGGAGTTTTCAGGGTGTATGTTCAAATGACTAGAGGAACATCTAAAATGTAGCAATTTACCACAACATTTACATGCCATCAGATCCCCTGTCCACAGAATATCACACCGAGTAAGTATTATTTGCAATTCAATTTAGGAGATATCAAATCTTAAAGTGTGCTTATACTTGTCACAGTTAAGTGTCCTTTGACGCTTTGTTAATTTAAAAACACAATAGGAGTATCAGCTAAAATACACACTAGAGTGGTCTTGGAGGCGGCGCAGTGATAGAGCTATGGACTCTCAAGCATGAGGTCCTGAGTTCGATCCCTGGCAGCACATGTGCCAGAGTGATGTCTGGTTCTTTCTCTCTCCTCCTATCTTCTTCATTAATAAATAAATAAAATCTTTAAAAAAATACACACTATATTTCATGTGGGGAAAGTTGACTTTATTATTTAGATGCAGCTTGTGGAACATTTTATATAATCTAAAGTAGAAAACTGACCCAAACCACCAAGTGCTGTATACATACCTGGCAGGATTCACATGTAACTTGAATTTCATAAGTTGAACAACTTATCACGTCCTTTTTTTCATGACAAAGATACTGAAAAACAAAAGTGGTTTCACACTGTTAAAATACATTTGAGGGGGAGTTGGGCGGTAGCACAGTGGGTTAAGTGCACGTGGAGCGAAGCACAAGGACAGGCGAAAGGATCCCGGTTCAAGCCCCTGGCTCCCCACCTGTAGGGAAGTCGCTTCACAAGCGGTGAAGCAGGTCTGCAGGTGTCTATCTTTCTCTCCCCCTTCTTTCTTCCCCTCCTCTCTCCATTTCTCTCTGTCCTATCTAACAACAACAATAGTAACTATAACAACAATGAAAAATAAGGGCAACAAAAGAGAAAATAATTAAAAAAATACATTTGAGGGATCAAGATGTAATTCAGTGGCATAGTGCATGCTTCACATGTGAGACCCTGTGTTCCCATCCAAAGTTTTTTTTTTTTTTTTTAAGATTTATTGGGCTGAGAAGATAGCATAATAGTTATGCAAAAGGGAGCTGAGTGGTGGCACACCCGGTCGAACACACGTTACAGTATGCAAGGACACGGGTTCAAGCCCCCAGTCCCCACCTGCAGGGGGAAAGCTTTGCGAGTGGTGAAGCAGGGGTGCAGGTGTCTCTCTTTCTCCCTCCTTCTCTACTCTACCCTTTCCTACTCTCTTGATTTGACTGTCTCTATCCAATAAATAAAGATAATAAGATTAAAAAAAATAGTTATGCAAAAGAGGTAGGGATAGACAGCAGAATGGTTATGCAAAGAGACTCTATAATGCCTGAGTCTCCGAAGTCCCAGGCTCAATCCCCCCATTAGCCAGAAGCTGAACAGTGCTCTGGGGGAGGTGGGGAAGTGGATATTTTATATGAGAGAGAAAGATGGCTCAATGGCTCAGCTCTAGCATGTGCTGGTGCCAAGGATCAAACCTGGCACACAAGTCCTGCACTCAACAGGCTGTTATCTCTCCAGTCCCCAGAAAAGACTTTTGAAACATTCTTGAAACATACTAGAAAATTTAAAAAGTCAATAGCTTAGTTAGCTTTCATCCAAAAACCTTGTCACTACGAAGAATCTTTTTTTGCCTCAATTTTACTATAATATCACGGGACAATAGCTAAGAATACTTTTTCTTAACCTTTTAATTAAAAAAAAAATTATTTATTTGTTTTTATTTTGACAGGACAGAGAAAAATTGAGAGGGAAGAGGAAATAGAATGGAAGAAAGAGAAACACATGCACCACTAGTGAAGCTCCCCCCCAACCCCTGTTAAGGTGGGGGCTAGTGGCTTGAACCCACATGCTCACCATGGTGACATATACTCAGCCAGGTTCACCACCACTCAGCTCCACATCAATCTGCAAACATGGTATTAACATTTGCAGCTCTACCATAAAGAGAGTAAAAGGGCTGTGTTTGATTGAAGGGCAATTATTAGAGTGAAAATGAGAAAGATGAGATCTAGAATTTGAAAATGTCTAATTCATCAAAATGCATGTGTCCCATATTCTAATTAATGCATATAACCCACTCTCCAATCCCCAACTTTAAAACTTATCTGGAAATGTCTGGGTATGAACCTGGCAGTCAAGCAAAGGAAAGCAGTTTCTGTGATATCTGCTTCTATTTTCTGTTACTGGGCCATGGGTCTCCTTTACACTGAATATGAATGAGTTCCTTTTTTTCTTTCTTTTTATTGGTGACTTGACACTGATTTACAAAATCAAAAGATTTCAGGAGTATTATTTCACACTATGACGTACATGTGTACATGCCACGTGGTTCCCTAGGATAACCACCAGCTTCCTTTTCCTTTTTTTTTTTTAATCTTTATTTATAAAATGGAAATATTGACAAGACTATAGGATAAGAGGGGTACAACTCCACACAAGTCCCACCACCAGAACTCCGTGTCCCACCCCCTCCCCTGACAGCTTTCCTGATTCTCTATCCCTCTGGGAGCGTGGACCCAAGGTCATTATGGGTGCAGAAGGAGGACGGTCTGGCTTCTGGAACTGCTTCTCCACTGAATTCCTTTTTATTTTATTTTTATTTTCCCTTTAGTTGCCCTTGTTGTTTTTTATTGTAATTATTGTTGTTATTGATGTTGTTGTTGTTGTTACATAGGACAGAGAGAAATGGAGAGAGAAGGGGAAGACGTGGGGGGGAGGATAAACACCTACAGACCTGCTTCACATTAGCCTTCAGGACAGTCCTTGCCTCCATGTAATCTATTTTATTGAAAATACTTACATCCAAATCGACTCTGAATCAACCAGCTCAAAATTATTTAATTTAGGCTACTGGTAAGAAAAAATGATCAAGTGTTGTCACCCTGTATTCCTTATATATTCCTATAATCTTTTACTTCCTTGGCTGTATTTGTACTTTAAAATTTTCCAAATTGTTGTAAAGATGTGTACCCTTACACATACTTTTTCTTTTGGTTCAAATCTCTAGACTCAGATAATAGTATCAACAATTTGCTTAGACATCTGACAAAGTCTATCACTAGATCACCATGTTCTGAAAGATTCTGTATGCCGGATCACACTTAATAAGTCAGTATTTTTCTCCTGCTTGCAGAAGTCATATCCCCAAATAGTAAGTGGCCTGAGACCAGAAGTCATTGTTAGCTTTTTTTTAGGAGTCAGAAACAGAGAAAGAGGGAAGTAAAAAGAAAAAAGAAAAAAAGAAAAATCATAGCACTGAAGCTTCCTTCAATGTGGTGGGAGTTAGGTCGGATATGAGTGGCACTTGTGACAAAGCAGAGCACTACCACTACCCAAGTGAGCTATTCTGCTGGTGATACCACTGAATATTTTTTACCGCCAACATCAGCACACAATGGCTGATGCTTACTAGATTACCAATAAAGGCTTGGTTGAAACAGTATATAACTCTCTCATGAATGTTCTGATCAATATGAGATAATTATGGTACTAAACTTATTTGATATAATTTAATCCAAAACCAAACAAATTTGACATTTTAACTAGTTTGTACTGGCACAAATGGGTATATTTTTTGTCTAAAATACTGTGCTTTAAAAATAGATTAGTTAGGGAGTTGAGTGGCAGCGCAGCGGGTTAAGTGCACATAGCGCAAAGTGCAAGAACCGGCCTTAGGATCCCGGTTCGAGCCCCCGGCTCCCCACCTGTAGGGGAATCACTTTACAGGCAGTGAAGCAGGTCTGCAGGTGTCTGTCTTTCTCTCCCCATCTTTGTCTTCCCCTCCTCTCTCCATTTCTCTGTCCTATCCAACAACAATAACATCAATAACAACAATAATAACTATAACAATAAAACAAGGGCAACAAAAGAGAATAAATAAATAATAAAACATTTTTTAAAAAGATTAATTTATTTGATGACAGAGACTGACCACAGTCATACCCTAGGACATGCAATTTGAGGGATCAAATTTTGGGCTCCAAACATGCAAATCTTATGTTTTTGTTTTTTGTTTTTAATTTTATTATTGGGTAGAGACAGAGAGAAATTGAGAGGGGGAGGAGAAGATAGAGAAGGAGAGAGACAGAGAGACACCTGCAGCCCTGTTTCACCACTCGTGAAGCTTTCCCCCTACAGGTGGGGACCAGGGGCTTGAACCTAGGTCCTTGTGCACTGTAATGTGTGCGCTTAATCAGGTGTGCCACCGCCTGGCCCCCGCAAATCTTATGTTTTATCCCTGAGTTAGCTCCTCAGTTGCCAAAATGCTTATGAGTTACAGAAGAAATTTCAGATTAACTCCTGGTACTATCTTCATAAAATCCAGGAATAACTGGGACTTTCATATTGAAACTGCTGTAAAACATTCCCAACAACAAGGGCAACAAAAGACAATAAATAAATATTTTAAAAAAATTCCCAAGTCAGATAAACTTGGGAGCTTTAAGGTTAATTAAAATTGGACACTTAAATATAAATCATCAGCATACTTTATTATGCTGACATGCACTGCATATCTATAAGATTACCTCCAAATCAGGTAACCCCCTAGATTTTTTTTTGTTTGTTTTTAGAATTTTTTTTTAAGATTTTATTTATGGGAGTCGGGTGGTAGCGCAGTGGGTTAAGCGCGCGTGGCACAACGCGCAAGGTCCAGCAGAAGGATCCCGGTTTGAGTCCCCAGCTCCCCACCTACAGGGGAGTCATTTCACAAGCAGGGAAGCAGGTCTGCAGGTGTCTTATCTTTCTCTCTCCATTTCTCTCTGTCCTATCCAACAATGACTACATCAATAACAACAACAACAATAAAAGACAACAAGGGCAACAAAAGGGAAAATAAATTAATTTAATTTAATTTTTAAAAGTATTTTACTTATTTATTAATGAGAAAGTAGGAAGAGAGAGAGAAAGAACCAGACATCACTCTGGTACATGTGCTGATGGAGACTGAACTCAGGAACTCATGCTTGAGAGTCCAACGCTTTATCTACTGCGCCACCTCCCGGTCCACTTAGAATTTTTTTTTTTTACACCAAACAGCAATATGGTAGGACAATAGCATTCTGAATACAATGTAGAAACATCTGTTGAATTCAGCAGCATTAAAAAATTAATCCAAATTTTGAAAACCACTTTTGCATCGGCATTTTAAAGTATCTTACCTTTCCAGCTGGTGAGCCATGAGCTTTATTCACTCTGCTGCCAAGAATCCCTCAGCTCGAACCGAGTGGCCAATGCTTCTTAAGTGTCCATCTAAGCATCCCTGGAACAGAAAGGCAGAAAAAAGTAACTTAGTACTTGAAGATATAAGTCAGTAGCTGCATGTAATTCAGCTCTACTACAAACAACTTAATGCTTTACCTCATATTTTTAAATGCAAGTGAGTGGGGCCAGGTGGTGGCACACCTGGTTAAGTGCACACATTATAATGTGCCAGGACGCAGGTTCAAGCCCCTGGTCCCCACCTGCAGGGAGGAAAGCTTCATGAGTGATGAAATGAAGCAGGGCTGCAGGGGTCTCTGTCTCTTTCCCCCTTGTCCTCTCCTTCTCAATATCTCTCTGCCTCTATTTAATAACATTCAGATGAATTTTGCCTTCCATTCCTTTACCATTTTGATGTCAAATCAAGGTTCTCTGGTAATCTGGAAGATGGAGCAGTGGATAAAGTATTGGACTATCAAGCATGAGGAGGCGCCAAGTTCAACTCCCAGCAGTGCGTGTACCAGAATGGCATATGATTATTTTCCCCTCATCTTCTCTCTCATTAATAAACAAAATCTTAACACACATACACACACACACACCCCCTCCCTGTGGAGGTGTCCATGTTTCAGGAACATGTTTAGCTTATGGCCCATCATAGCTCCAGGCACACTGCCTCCTATGAGAGGCCTTAATAGCTTCAAGGATGAAAACAAGGAAAGGAATCTTTGGGGAAGGGGAAAAAAAAAAAATCAAGCCTTTTTTAGCATCTAAAAAGGGGGAAGTAAGCACAGATGACAGAACTGTCAGAACATGATTTGGACATTCATTTTTTTAAATATATATTTTTATTTTTTATATTTATTTATTTTCCCTTTTGTTGTTTGTTTTTTATTATTGTAGTTATTGCTGTTGCTGTCATCACTGTTGGATAGGACAGAGATAAATGGAGAGAAGAGGGGAAGACAGAGACGGGGAGAGAAAGATAGACACCTGCAGACTTGCTTCACCGCTTGTGAAGAGACTTCCCTGCAGGTGGGGAGCCGGGGACTCGAACCAGGATCCTTACGCTGGTCCTTGCACTTTGCGCCACGTGTACTTAACCCGCTGCGCTACCGCCCCACTTCCGATTTGGACATTCATAGTGTTTCATGGGTCAGTGCTACACCACACGATCCACAGGGGTCATTCTATATGCTGCTTCTTAGAAAGAGCTTAACGTTTACTAACCACACCGCTTAGAATTAAGTTGAGTTGTGACAGAAACTGGGAAGTAACAATGTGGCTTAAGTGATTTAAAATTTTCTTTTCCACTCATATAAACAGATAGTTCAGAACTATGATCATTAGGAATCTAGGTTCCTTTTATTTTGCTGTTCTGCCATCCACAACAGGTGTGGTCTTCTAATGGTTTAAAATAACTATCTTTTTACCCCATGAATGAATCATTTGCATTTCAGTTCATTATACTGAAAAACAAGACTGGATCTATGAGACAGAGTTTACTTTTGCTAACATGTATGCCACCTATCATTAATAAACTCATTTGATTTCATATGCACAATAGAATAATGAAAATAGGGAGTCGGGCGGCAGCGCAGCAGGTTAAGTGCAGGTGGCGCAAAGCGCAAGGACTGGCCTAAGGATCCTGGTTCAAGCCCCCAGCTCCCCACCTGCAGGGGAGTCGCTTCACAGGCGGTGAAGCAGGTCTGTAGGTGTCTATCTTTCTCTCCCCCTGTCTTCCCCTCCTCTCTCCATTTCTCTCTGTCCTATCCAACAACAATGACATCAATCATAACTACAACAATAAAACAAGGGCAACAAAAGAGAATAATAAATATTTAAATAAAAAAATAATAATGAAAATATTTTCTTCAGTAACGTCCAGAAGTGTTCAGGGTCTAGTCTGTGAGCAAACGAAATGACCAAGTCAGAGAGAGTACACTGGGTAGCGTGCCTGCATGCTATGTCCCAACACGGGAGGAGCCTGTGGTGCCTGGTTTTCCTCTCTCTGAAGGAGAAAGGGTGCAGAGCGGAGCAAGTGCACACACACAAGGTCCCAGATAGACATGCACGCACACACACCGTGTACGAAAAATGGACAATGAGCTACAGCCTCCCTTAAGGAAACTTTTCTGAAATCTCACAGGAAGCTTCAGTTTATAGTACATTGGCAAGAACTTCAAGAGCTCATATGACTATAGCTCAAAGGGAATCTGGGAAATATATATATATTTTATTGTTACCAGGGTTATTGCTGGGGCTTGGTGCTGACACTATGAATCCACCATTCCCAGTGGTCACCCCCCCCTTTTTTATTATCTTCATTTATTGGACAGAGACAGCCAGAAATTGAGAGGACAGGGGAGGAAGAGAGACAGCGAGACACCTGCAGTAGTGTTTTACCCCTGCCAGTGGAGACTGGGGGCTTTAATCTGGTCCTTGCGCCTTGTAACATGTGCACTCGACTTGGTACACCACCCCCCCCCTTTTCCCTTTCCATTATATTTGACAGAGCAGAGAAACTTTGGGGGGGGGAAGAGGTCAGGTGGTCATGTACCTGGCTAGGCACACACACTACAGTACGCAAGGAGCTGGGTTTAAGGCCCTGGTCCGCACCTGCAGGGAGAAAGCTTCATGAGTGGTAAAGCTGGGCTGTAGGTGTCTCTCTGTCTCTTTTCCTCTCTCTATCTTCCCTTCCCCTCTCAATTTGTTTGTATCCAATAATAAATAAATAAGAATATTTTTAAAAAGAACCGTTTCTTAAAAAGAAACTATTCAAATAATAAAGAGGGGGGGAGTCGGGCTGTAGCGCAGCGGGTTAAGCGCAGGTGGCGCAAAGCACAAGGACCGGCATAGGGATCCCGGTTCGAACCCCGGCTCCCCACCTGCAGGGGCGTCACTTCACAGGTGGTGAGGCAGGTCTGCAGGTGTCTATCTCTCCTCCTCTCTGTCTTCCCCTCCTCTCTCCATTTCTCTCTGTCCTATCCAACAACGACAACAATAATAATAACTACAACAATATAACAGCAAGGGCAACAAAAGGGAATAAATAAATAAAAAAAAAATAAAATAAATAAAAAAATAAAAAAGAGGGGGAGAAAGACAGGCACCTGCAGACGCGCTTCAATGCTAGTGAAGTGACCCCCCTGCAGTGGGGAGCAAGGCTCAAATCGGGGTTCTTGTGCATGGTAATGTGTGCACTTACCTGGTGTGCCACCGCCCTGCCCCCAGAAATACATTCTTTACACTGCAAATGCACAGCTTAAAACTGAAGCATCCACAAAGGAAAAATAAAGTGAGTGCTGGTAGACATAGCATTTCTGTCACCACACTGACCTCCTACCAGTGCTCTTTTCATGTAATTCATATTTACTGGATAGAGACAGAGAGAAACTCAGAGGGAAGGGGAGATACAGAGGGAGAGAGACAGACATGCCTGTCACCCTGCTTCGTCACTTGCAAAGCTTTCCCCTGCAGATGAGAATCGGGGGCTTGAGTCCCAGCACATTGCAATATGTGTGCTCCAATGGGCGCCCCACCACCTGCACCCAGCCCCAGGGCTATTTCTAATAGCCGACATATGGAAACAACAAGTGGTCAACAACAGGTAAGTGGGTAAGAAGTCGTGGCACACAGAACGGACTACTGCACAGCTGTCAGAAATGACGGCATAGTCTCCTTCACTTTAACATGGGAGGCGCTGGACAGACTAAGGAGGATTAGCACTGGATGACCCCACTTACAAATGGGGAGATAAGAGATAAAGCAAAGGCCAGTACACAATGAATCCTCAATGGACTGCAGTCTGTGGAGGAGATCTGGGGACAAAAAAGGGAGAGAGGATGAGTATGGAAACTGGGGATGGGACATTAAGTTCCTGTGGTGGAACAGGAAGACAGTTGAGCAGAGGGTGAAGTGTACAGCTTGCCATCTTGGGGAAATGTGGAGACATACTCCTGTAAAAATAACAATCCTATAAGTCAGCATTTTCTCAATAAAGTGAAACCGGGAAGAAAAAAGAAACAAAAAGGAAAAGTGAAGTGTCACCACACTCAAGTGTCACCACACTCATCTCATACTATACACAGCTGGTAGTACAAGGTGATACCTTGGCTGCCTTAACAATCTACTGGAGGGAGCTTTCAAAACAAGATCCTGTCAGTGAATAAGGAGTAGTACACAGGACTTCCCTAACTCTGCAAAGCCAACCTGTACTTCTGTATTACAGAAGGAGGGAAATGTTCTGTAGGTGACCAGAACAACAGTACAAGGGTAGAACCCTAAACAGATGTAGCTTGGACAGATAAACTCACTTAAATAGTCCTCACATTCTGAGAGAAATGATTATACAGGACAACTAAGTAAGTGATAAAGTGTCTGCAGTAAGAGTAAAGCTATTAAGCAAGGTTAGGAAAATTCCTGGAACAAGATGATACAAGGGAAATTAGACCTTTCTCTTGCCTTTCATTTGAGGGCTGGGATCCCATTACCAGGCCACTTCTGAACTTGAAAGACGTTCCTACTGTATATACTGCTGAAAAGAACATAGAAAGCTGTACTTTCTTCTCCCTGAATAAACAACCTAAATGTATGTAAAACTTTGATTTGAATACTAGAAGCTAGGCAGACACTATAGTGATGTTCTGTTTGTACTGTATTGCTCCTAGAGGAAATCAGACCAGAAATTACTTAGCTGCACAAATGTTAAATGAGAACTACACGTGGAAAAGAAATTCAAAGGGGCGGGTGGTAGTACACGTGGTTGAGCGCACACATTACAGTGCATAAAGACCCAGGTTCACGCTCTCAGTCCCCACCGGCAAAGGGGCAAGTTTCATAAGTGGCAAAGCAGTGGTACAGTTCCATATCTGTCTGTCTGTCTAGCTGACCTCTTAACTTCTGTCTCTATCCAAAATAAAATATATTGGGGGAAAAAAAAAAAAAGCAGTTTAAAGAACAAAGGTCTCTGTGGGATTATGTACATGATCCCATTTTTTAGGCAGAGGTGAATTTCTCCAAGTTTATTTCCCTTCAAAGAAATATATTTTGTCAAATGAAAGGCACAAGTGATATAAGGAAGCCCTCCTTTGTCACTCCTAGTCTACCCTGGTGACTGTACTATGTAGTTCTTAGACTTGAACATAGTCAGGGGGAGGAAATTTGTTGAGGAGGGAAAACACTGCTCATGGCAAGTATTCGGGCAGATGTTGTGCCAGGAAACAGGACTCAAAACACTAGACAGAAGTGTAAGAAAGGAATTCATAGGAGGCGGGCAGTAGCGCAGCGGGTTAAGGGCAGGTGGTGCAAAGTGCAAGGACCGGCATAAGAATCCCAGTTGGAGCGCCTGGCTCCCCACCTGCAGGGAAGTCGCTTCACAAGTGGTGAAGCAGATCTGCAGGTGTCTTCCCCTCCTCTCTCCATTTCTCTCTGTCCTATCCAACAAGGACGACATCAATAACAACAATAACTACAACAATAAAAACAAGGGCAACAAAAAGGAAATAAATATTAAAGAAAAAAAGAAAGGAATCCATCTCTTGGGCATGAATTCACACAACGTACACTAGGGAAGTCCTGAGCAGTAGAGAAACATGCGCTGTTGGCCTTGCTGAGAGATAGGAGCTAAGCAGGAGGGGGACACACCCCCAACCCTCACCCCTGCCCCAAACACTCAGCATTTAACTAGGTATATGTATTAGGGAAGATACACTAAAGACTCTACGGGACACCTCAGTAAGATCAGAAAATCAATTTCCATCCTCAACTTCTCTCTGGCTGGTTTTCTAAAACAGATCTGCCTGCTCTACAAAAGTCCTCATTCTTGCAAATTTCAAAAGAAACCTATACTTCCTCAGCCATACCCAATCCTCCTCCTCACACTGCAGTTTCACTGATCCCTGGCTGACCTTTTCTTTCATATGGACAGAGACCTCTCCTCAAGAGAGAGAAAGTCAAACGAGTACCACAACTTTCATGCCTGAGGCTCCAGACTCTCAGGCTCAATCGCCAGCACCAGAGGCCAGAGCTGAGCAGTGCTCTGGTCTCTGTGCACATCTTCCCCTCTCTCATTAAAAGATTTCTTAAAGGGGGTCGGGCGGTAGCGCAGTGGGTTAAGGGCACATGGCGCAAAGAGCAACGACTGGAGGAAGGATCCCTGTTCGAGCCCCCGACTCCCCACCTGTAAGGGCGAGTCGCTTCACAGGTGCTGAAGCAGGTCTGCAGATGTCTGTCTTTCTCTCCCTCTCCAGTTCTCTCTGTCCTATCCAACAATGACGACATCAATAACAATAACTACAACAAAATGAAAAACAATAATGGCAACAAAAGCGAAAATAAATATTTAAAAAAACAAGATTTCTTAAAGATGGCTCTGCTACACAGCAAAATAAGCTTTGTAGATGTTTTTAAGATCACATATTCTAAAATAAAATTATTTGGTGATGTTCAGGTGGCCCAATATAGTCAGTTGTAAGAGCTGGGGCAGGTGGTGGCGCACTTGTTTATCACACACGTTACCATGAGCAATAATCTAGGTTCAAGCCCCCCCCCCCCCGCTACCCATTACAGGGGGGAAGCTTCACAGGTGGTGAAGCTGTGCTACTACCCCTCCCCCCTTCCATCTCAGTTCCTCTCTGTCTCTATCCAATAAATCAATAATTTTTTAAATCACAAAAACTCATAATAGCAATGAAATTTGTTAGAGAAAATCAGCTACAATGGAAATCAGAGGGACTAGATGCATGAGATCAAGTTGACCTGTCTCAGTAATTACAGGAAGAGGCAACATGGAAAGAAAGCCTTTCGATTTTCAGGAGCAAAGACTAAGCCAGTCAGACAGTAAAGAAAGGGGGGGGGGGTTCAGTCCTACAACTGTAAGGAACTGAATTCAGACAATAACCTGAGTGATCTTGGAAGTAGATTCCTCCCTCAAACTGAAAGAAAGAAAGAAAGAAAGAAAGAAAGAAAGAAAGAAAGAAAGAAAGAAAGAAAGAAAGAAGTAAAGAAAGGAAGGAAGAAAGGAAGGAAGAAAGAAAGAAAAAGAAATCCAGTTCTGCTGACACAGCATTTTGGCTCTGTAAGACCCTTTGTGGAGGACCTGCTAGTACCCACCTAGACTTCTGACCTGTGAGATAACTGTGCTGTTTTAAAGTGCTGTGTGGCAATCAGTGATAAAGGAATAGAAACAGAAATTAATTGAGTGAGCAAACAATGGTAAGGTGCCCAAGACAAGCTCACATTTTTCTCCCATCAAAGTATGTCAAAACTTCAAGGGGAAAGATTTTACTACAGATACAGCCCTCAAACCAACACCTGTATTTCAACAATCATGAAAACCTACCTTACAAATGATAAAAGAGTTGGCTCAACACAATATTTGGGAAATGAGGGTGCTACCAGGAACCCTGCCTCCCAGAGCCGTGCCCCATTAGGGAAAGACAGAAACAGGCTGGGGGTATGGAGCCACCTGCTAACGCCCATGCCCAGTGGAAAAGCAATTACAGGAACCAGACCTTCCACCTGCAAAAGAATTTTGGTGCATACTCCCAGAGAGGGATAAAAAAATAGGGAAGCTTCCAATAGAGGGGAGGGGACACAAAATTCTGATGTTGGGAACTGTGTGGAATTGTAACCCTGTTACCTTACGATCTTGTTAATCATTATTAAATCGCTAATAAAAATTAAAAATAGGGAGTCGGGCTGTAGCGCAGCGGGTTAAGCGCAGGTGGCGCAAAGCACAAGGACCGGCATAAGGATCCCGGTTCGAACCCTGGCTCCCCACCTACAGGAGAGTCGCTTCACAGGCGGTGAAGCAGGTCTGCAGGTGTCTATCTTTCTCTCCTCCTCTCTGTCTTCCCCTCCTCTCTCCATTTCTCTCTGTCCTATCCAACAACGACAACAATAATAACGACAACAATAAAACAACAAGGGCAACAAAAGGGAATAAATAAATAAAATAAATATAAAAAAAATAAAAATAAAGAATTTTGGGGGGATTAATGGTTCACAGTAAATACAACTATGGCTACATGTGTAGAATTTCTCAGTTTTCTGCAAAACACAGTCACTCTCAGGCCAGGCCCTACTCCACCACTATGCACCAGGACCTGAACCCCCCATCCCCACCCCCGAGAGTGCTTTACTTTGGTGCAATACACCAAAGCCAGCCAAGTTCTGCTTTGTGTTTCCTTGGTTCTCAACCTATGTCTTTTAGTGGGATCATCCCGTATCTATCCTTCTCTTTCTGGCTGATCTCACTTAATATGAGCCCTTCAAGTTCTGTCCAAGGTGAGGTGAAGAAGGTGAATTCATTATTTTCAATAGCTGAGTAATACAAAAATAAGTTTTAATGTAATTTCTCTTCCAGTATGGAGAAAAAGAGATGGGATGACTGCTACAATGTTTACAGTGGGGTTGCTGGAAGAGTGACAAGCTAATTGGCCCATAAGTGTTTTACTGACAGTATTCTTGTATACCATACCATACGAGACTGATAAGAGAATTAATCTGACTTAGAGAAGCATATGAAACAAACAAACAAACAAAAAACAGACATTCTCTCACAGGGATGTATGAGAATTCTAAGAGAGTTAAGTCCCACCCTAAATAAGCTCTTGGGGGAAAATACAACTTTACTGCCGAAGTACCAAGTAGGCTTTAGCTATACTGCTTCAAGTCCCATCATACGCAGACCTCCAGGGGCTGTGCTGGTCCCTACTATTTGAGTGAGCTTTAGCGACAGTTATACCACATACTGAGAAATTCTATTCCTGACATTTTAAGTATTGTGTTAACAGGTGTTAATTATTCAGATATTCAGAGCAAGGCAATGAGTTTTATTATCTTTCATGATAAGAATGTTGAAGAAACAATGGCCCTGGGTCCATACTCCCAGAGAGATAGAGAGTGGGAAGGCTATCAGGGGAGAGGGTGGGATGTGGAGATCGGGTTATGGGAATTGTACCCCTCTTATTCTATGCTTTTGTTAATGTCTCCTTTCTTAAATAAAAATAAAATAAAATAAAAAAGAACGTTGAAGGGGGCCGGGGGGTGGTGCACCTGGTTAAGGGCACACTCTACAGTGTGCAAGGACCCAGGTTCAAGCCCTTGGTCCCCACTGGCAAGAGGGAAACTTCATGAGTGGTGAGGCAGCGCTGCAGGGGTCTCTCACCTTCTCTATCCCCCCTCCACTCGCGAGTTCTGTTTCTACCCAATAATAAATAAATAATTTTTTTTTTTTTAAAGAATGTTTAAGTACTGGGTCTCAGCAGGTAGAACACACACATTACTATGGACAAGGATACAGGTTCAAGCCCCAGGCCTGATGAGAGAGCCTGCTGCAGGGAAGCTTCATGCGGATGAAGCAGTGCTGTTGTTTCCCTCCATCTTTCCCTGTCTCCCTCTTTTTAAAATATCTTATTTATTTATTAAATAAAGGAATAGAAGGAGATAAGAGAGAACCAGTTATCACTCTGGTACATGTAATGCCAGGAATCAAACTCAAGACCTCATGCTTTAGAGTCCAATGCTTTATCCACTGCGCTACCTCCTGGACCACTAGATCCCTGTTTCTCAATCACTATAATTTTTTTAAATTAAAATGCCACTGGAAATGATGGAATGGTGTAAACACTGAGCTCCAGCAATAAACCTGGTGACAACATCATCATCATGAAATAATGACCGGGGAGATAGCATAATGGTTATACAAAAAGGCTGTTATGCTTGAGGCTCCAAAGTCCCAGGTTCAATCCCACACACCATCATAAACCAGAGCTGCAGAGTTGAGTAGTGCTCTAGTAAAAAGAAAAAGAAAGAAAAAAAAAAATCGAGGCACTGTAGGTCATCTGGCAAAGCACATACCTTACCATTTGTGAGGTCACGGGTTCGAGCCCCAACACCACATGGGAGTACAATGCATGGAATCTAACGGAATTGTGGATGGTGGGATGGCCTTGTGGAATTTCTCCTCTCTCCCCACTCTTAAGGGAAGAAAGAACAGAAAATTGGCCCCATAGTTAGCTCACCAATATCATACATGAGTGAGGTCTTGAGTTCATTCCCGGGCAGTTAAGAGCAAAATAACAGGGGCCGGGCAGTAGCACAGTGGGTTAAGCAAGCACACATGGCACGAAGCGCAAGGATGGATCCCCTTTCGAGCCCCCTGATCCCCATTTGGAAGAGGGTCGCTTCACATGCAGTGAAGCATGTCTGCAGGTGTATATCTTTCTCTCCCCCTCTTCTCTCAATTTTTCTCTGTACTATCCAACAACAAGGGCAACAAAAATAGAATTAAATGGCCTACAGGAGTGGTGGATTCCTGGTGTAGGCACTGAGCCCCAGTGATAACCCTGGAGGCAACAAAAAAAAAAAGAAAGAAAGAAAATAAATTTTTAAAAATAAGGTAAACATTATAAGAAAAGTTGAGCCACAGAAGCTATTTCTTTTGCACAAGGTAATAGATAATTAAGTGGTAGATCTGTGACAATCTGCCTCCTAAAAATTACACTAAAATCAACTCGACCTTAATTATTACTCAACTAAGAACTTTAAATAGCCAAAGACATCCTGTTTTTTTGAGAATGGCATCTTTATCTTTTTGAAATCTTTATTGGCTACAGATAGATATGATATTGAGAGGAAGGGGGAGACAGAGAGACAGAGACAGAGACAGCTGCAACACTGCTTCACCACTTGTAAAGCTTTTCCCCCTACAGGTGGGGGGGGCTTGAACCTGGGTCCTTCTGCATTACAACACATGCACTCAACCAACCAGGCGCACCACCACCTGGTCCTCATCTTTTATCTTTTCATCACAAAATAGTTCACAGGGGGCCAGGTGGTGGCACACCTGGTTGAGCACACATGTTACAATGCACAAGGTCATAGGTTCCAGTCCCTGGCCCCCACCTGCAGGGGGAAAGCTTAGTGAGTGGAGAAGCAGGGCTGCAGGTGTCTGACTCTTTCTCACACTTCCCTCTAGATTTGTGTCTGTCTCTATCCAATAAATATATAAAGATGTTTTAAAAAAAGATTGTAGGTGTTTACAGTGGACTCAAGTGAGTGTGTAATAAATTTCCAAGATTTACCTACCACTGAATCTCTTTCCAGGTACTTAATCCTGTAGGGCTAACTTTTTAAACATCTCCATATATAGCTACGTAAAGATCACACCCATAAAGGAAATTACTAGCAATGCCACTGATTACAGATTTCTTCAAACTGGAGAAAAGCTTGCCCCGGGATAGCTGGATGGCAAATTATTACTGTCTCCACAATTTAAAATTCCTACGAAATTATAACTTGAAAATGTGGCAAGTAAGGGGGTAGCCAATAAGCCTAAAGGCCAATAAGAGTGATTCTTACTCCCATCGAACTCATCATCAATTTGCTCGTCCTTGGATTCACTAGTTTTTTTTTTTTTTTTTAAGTCTTCCCATTGGGGGACTGAGTGGTGGCACACCTGGTTGAGCGCACATGTCACAGTGCACAAGGACCCAGGTTCAAGCCCCCGGTACCCACCTGCAGGGGGAAAGCTTTGCAAGTGGTGAAGCTGGGCTGCAGGTGTCTGCCACTCTCCCTATTTCCCCCTTCCTTCTCAATTTCTGGCTACCTCTATCCAATAAATAAATAAAGGTAATTGTAAAAAAAGACTTCCCATTAGGTAAAGACAATTCTGTATTGTCTAAGGGGCACAACAAACAGTCCTTGGCAACCCCGCCCTCTCTCTCCCCTCTCAGGCAGCACAGAAACAGATTTTCTTTCGGCCCTGGTCCCTGGGGCATCATTAGAAAGGCACAGGTAGTGGTCCGGGAGGTGGCGCAGTGAATAAAGCATCGGACTCTCAAGCATGGAGATCCTGAGTTCAATCCCCGGCAGCACATGTACCAGAGTGATGTCTGGTTCTTTCTCTCCTCCTATCTTCCTAATAAATAATTTTTAAAAATCTTTTAAAAAAAAAAAAAGGCACAGGTATATTTCCCTACAGAAGCTCTGCAGCCCATCCAGGGAAACAAATTTTTAAAAAAGGGGGAGGCGTGGAATACCCGATTCAGTCTGCAACCCCTTCTCAGCTCCGCCCCGAGAGGGTGAAGGTGGGGGAGCCCGGGGTGTGCGGGGCAGCATTCGTGTCCCCGGGTTTCCCCGCAGCCGGAGCCGACTCCCAGGCCTCCACCTGTCCCCCGACCCCCACACAGCCCCCTCCCCGGGGCCCTGGGTGCCAGGCTGGGGGACCAGCGTCCACCCTGCTTCTGCTCGTCCCCAGGAGCTGACCGGGCAGGGGCCGCTCACCGTGGGGAGAGACCCGTGGGACGCCGAGGCTCCCCCGTTCCCGCTTTCTTCTCCCCTTTC
>NW_026647343.1:0-68068 GCF_950295315.1 Erinaceus europaeus | reverse complement strand
GCTCTCCCTAAGCTGCCCCCCAGCAATGGTGCAGGCAGCCTGTCATGTCAGCCTGGGCCTCCCCTGGGACGGGTGGAGATGATGGTGGAGGAAATGGTGCCGGTGCTGGTGGAAGTGGCTCCTGACCTGGGGGATACCAGCACCATCAAAAGAAAGAAATACTGGGAGTCGGGCGGTGGCGCAGTGGGTTAAGCGCACGTGGCGCAAAGCGCAGGGACCAGCATAAGGATCCCGGTTCGAGCCCCGGCTCCCCACCTGCAGGGGAGTCGCTTCACGGGCGGTGAAGCAGGTCTGCAGGTGTCTATCTTTCTCTCCCCCTCTCTCTCTGTCTTCCCCTCCTCTCTCCATTTCTCTCTGTCCTATCCAACAACAAAGCAATGTCAACAATGGCAATAATAACCGCAACGAGGCTGCAACAACTAGGGCAACAAAAAGGGGAAAAAATGGCCTCCAGGAGTGGTGGATTCATGGTGCAGGCACCGAGCCCAGCAATAACACTGGAGGAAAAAAAAAAAAAGGAAAAAAGAAAGAAATACAGCTGGAGAGATAGCTCACTGGGTAGGCTGCCTGCCCTGCTGTGTGACTCTAAGCCCGAGCCCCAGCACCACTCAGGAGCTGCTTTAGCGCCCAGGGAAGCTCCAGTCTCTCTCTGATTGAAACAGTGGCCTGGAGTGGCTCTGAAAAGAAGTACGTACGTATCAGTCTTATATATTCAGCTCCACATACAACACAGCCTGTTTCATTAAAAACGACTAGTTTCTTTATGAGAGAGCCATTGAGTCTCTCTGCGCTCAGCCGCAGAACCTCGTGCTTGCAGGCCTGTCCTTCTGTCTGGTGAACTGTTTCCTGGGCAGCTGCTTCAGAGTTTAATTTCATTCATTTAATTTTGCAGAGCCAGGGCCTCAAGAGTGAGTGGTTTCATCCATTAGGCAGACCCTCCCCTCCCCTCCCTCCCCCTGCCCTCCTCTCCCCTTTTCTCCCCTCCTCTCCCCTCTCTAGCTCTCCGCTCCCCTCCCTTTCCTTCTCCTCCCCTTCTCTCCCCTCTTCTCCCCTTCCTTTCCCTCCTTCCATTTTCCATTCTGTCCTTTCTCCTTTCTTTCAGATGGATAGACTGATAAAGTCCCACAGTACAGGACTCCCCCCCTTCACTTTTTATTGGATAGAGACAGAGAGAAATTGAGAGGAAAGGAGAAGACAGAAAGAGGTGTCTGTCTTTCTCTCCCCCTCTCTTGTCTTCTCATCCTCTCTATTTCTCTCTGTCCCACCCAACAACAGCAGCAGCAACAACAACAGCAATAACAATAGGGGAAAAAAGGCCTCCAGGAGCAGTGGATTCCGAGTGCAGGCACAGAGCCCCAGCGATAACCCTGGAGGCAAAAACATAACATAAACCAACAACCCCCCCAAACCAAGAATAAACAAAACCAAAAACCACCCCCCAAATAAAAAACAGGATCCAGCGGTGGGGTACCTGATTAAGCACACCTGTCCCCACACTCAAGGAGCCTGGTTCAAACCCCCGTTGCCCACCTGCTTCACAAGTGATGGGGCAGGGCTGCAGGTGTCTCTCCCTCTCTCTCCTCCTCCCCTCTCAATTTCCCTCTGCCTGTCTCTGCTAGATAAATAAACGAGAGAGCAAATGATAAGACGTCACGTCAGCGTGTGCTGATGGGCGAGTGCCGGCTTCGGCTCCCTTCGTCTTATGCCAGCGAGGTCTCATCTCCCTGCTAAGGTTCTGCCCGGGCCACTGCATGGGTCCATTGTGCTCATGGGAAACTGTAAGAGGAAGTAACTGGTGGCCTCGGGTTCAAAGACCCAGACGCCGGGTGTCTTGGCTTCCTGGAGGAGGCAATCAGGGAATCTGGGGGGTTTGGACTGGGGAGCGGCACAGGCTGTGTGGGGGCCGGGGGTGGTCAGCAGGGATGGGCTCAGGGCTGGTGGCAGCACCTCCCGGGAGGGCCATGTCCCAGGGCCCTTTGGGAAGTGACGGCAGGGACACATCCCGAGTGAGTGATGGCAGGAGCTGGCTCACCCCCCTTGTCCTGCTGTAAACAGGGCACAGGTGTCAGCAGAGACCCGCAGGGCGCTGAAAATAGACTCAGCGCTGGCTCCTGACGCGTTGTCTGCGCAGAACAGGAAACTCAGTGCAGCAAGCAGCACCCTGGCCTTCGTTGTCTGAAGGGCTTACAGTATTTTATCTCTTTTTAATTTTAATAAGAGAGATACAGAGAGTGAGAGAGATAAGGAGACACACAGAGAAAGAGACACACAGAGAGACAGAAAGGGAAAGAGAGAAAGAGAGAGAGAGAGTGAGAGAGGGAGAGGGAGAGGGAGAGAGAGAGAGAGAGAGGGAGGGAGGGAGGGAGAGAGAAAGAGAGAGAGAAGGAGCGAGAGAGGGAGAGGGAGAAGGAGAGGGAGAGAGGGAGGGAGAGAGAGAGAAAGAGAGAGGGAGAGGGAGAGAGAGAGAGAGGGAGACGGAGAGGGAGAGAGAGAGGGAGGGAGGGAGACAGAGGGAGAGGGAGAGAGGGAGAGGGAGCGAGAGGGAGGGAGGGAGAGAGAGAAAGAGAGAGAGAAAGAGTGAGAGAGGGAGAGGGAGAAGGAGAGGGAGAGAGAGAGGGAGGGAGAGAGAGAGAAAGAGAGAGGGAGAGGGAGAGAGAGAGAGAGAGGGAGACGGAGAGGGAGAGGGAGAGGGAGGGAGGGAGAGAGAGAGAGCGAGAGAGGGAGAGGGAGGGAGAGGGAGAGGGAGGGAGGGAGAGAGAGAGGGAGGGAGGGAGAGGGAGAGAGAGAGAGGGAGAGGGAGAGGGAGGGAGGGAGAGAGAGAGGGAGGGAGGGAGAGGGAGAGAGAGAGAGGGAGAGGGAGAGGGAGGGAGGGAGAGGGAGAGGGAGGGAGGGAGGGAGAGAGAGGGGGAGGGAGGGAGAGAGAGGGAGGGAGGGAGAGGGAGAGAGAGGGAGGGAGGGAGGGAGAGAAAGAGAGAGAGAGCGAGAGAGGGAGAGGGAGGGAGGGAGGGAGGGAGGGAGAGAGAGACAGAGAGAGAGAGAGAGAGACCCCAGAGCCCTGCTCAGCTCTGGCTGATGGTGGTGCTGGGGATTGAACCTGGGCCCTCAGAGTCTCAGGTGTGAGTCTTTTGTAGAACCATTATACTGTCTCCCCAGCACTGATTTTTTTTTTTTTGTCTCCAGGGTTATTGCTGGGGCTCAGTGCCTGCGCTATGAATTCACTGCTCCTAGAGGCCATTTTCCCCCTTTTTGTTGCCCTTGTTGTTGTAGCCTTGTTGTGGTTATTATTATTGTTGTTGATGTTGCTGTTGTTGGATAGGGCAGAGAGAAATGGAGAGAGGAGGGGAAGACAGAGGGGGAGAGAAAGACAGACACCTGCAGACCTGCTTCACCACCTGTGAAGCGACTCCCCTGCAGGTGGGGAACCGGGGGCTCAAACCCAGATCCTTCCGCTGGTCCTTGCGCTTTGTGCCACGTGCGCTTAACCTGCTGCACTACCGCCTGACCCCCTGATTTGATTTTTTAAAATAAAATCTTTATTTATTTTGTCTTCTGTGTTTACTTTTGCTTAGTCAATGGATCCTAAAATCTGCATGTACTAATAATTGATGTCATTAATAGTCAACATATATAGCTGTGGGCATTAGTTACTGTATTGATAATTAAAGATTTATTTATTGAGAGAGAGAGAGAATGCCAGATTGCCACTGGCATGTGATGTGGGGCTCCAGCTCAGGACCTCATGTTCCCCCAATGTGCCACTTCCCAGGCCCCGTGCACTGTGTCACTTTTCTGCCTTGATGGCCTCACTCACAGGCAGAAGTTGGGAAATCAGGACAGAAGGTTAAACACCAAGCAGAACCTGGACTGAGCTGGTGTGCTGCACCGAAGTGAGGGACGCTGGGGTGGGGGAGGCTTCAGGTCCTGGAACAGGAGGTCAGAGGACCTGGTGAGAGGTTAGAGTGTGATGTGGAGAGCTGAGAAACGTTACGCAGGGACCACCCACTGTATTTTACTGTCGACCACACGCCATTAATCTCACTGATAAAGGGGAAAAGCAGCTTGTCTATTATAAGAGAGAGTGAGAGACAAGGGAGAGACAGAGACTGAGACCAGAATACTGTGCATCTCTGGTAGAAGGTGTTGCCGGGATTGAACCTGCATCCCGACATCCCCATCCTGGGCCTCAGCTTTGTGAGCTGGGGCTCTAGCAGGCAGAGCCGTCTCCCCGGGAGTCTCCGCACTGTGAGAGGCGGTGCTGCGCCAGGCGCCCTGTGCTCAGGTGCTGTGGTGACAGAACCCGCGTAGGCAGGAGACAGGCCTCACAGGAGCAAGTCTGAGAGGCTGAAGCGCAAGCTGTTGTCTCAAGAAAAGCCTCATCCTCTGTGACAGGTGACGAGACCCCCGGAAGAAGCAGCCCCCCTTCCCAATGGTGACGCAGAGGGAGAGGCAACAAACACCTCGGAGGTGAGCGCTGGGGTCGAACCCTCTCCCCACACCAGCTTCCTCAGAATGTCCACTTCATCTCAATCTCTAACCTTCCTAGACCTGCCTGTCTGTGTGCTCACTGTCTGTCTGTCTTCTACCTATTATCTTCATCATTGTCATTATTGCCTATTACTGTCTATTCTGTCATTTATCATTCATATGTAGCTCATCCATCCACCCATTCACCCATCCATCCATCCATTCATCCATCCATTCATCATCCATACATCCATCCATTTATCCATCCATCCATCCATCCATCCATCCATCCATCCATCCACCTATCCATTCATTCATCCGTCCATTCATCCATCCATCCATCCACCCATCCATTCATCCTCCCATCCATTCATCCATCCATCATCCATCCATCATTCATCCATCCATCCATCCATCCACCTATCCATCCATTCATCTGTCCATCCATTCATCCATCCATTCATCCATCATCCATCCATCCATCATCCATCCATCCATCCATCCACCTATCCATCCATTCATCCATCCATCCATCATCCATCTATCCATCATCCATCTATCCATCCATCATCCATCCATCCACCTATTCATCTATCCATCCACCCATTCATCCATCCATCCATCATCCATCCATCCATCCAACCTTCCATCCATCCATCCATCCATCCATCCATCCATCCATCATCCATCCATCCATCCATCATCCATCCATCCATCCATCTATTCATCTATCCATCCATCCATCCATCCATCCATCCATCCATCATCCATCCATCCATCAATCCATCATCCATCCATCCATCCATCCATCCACCCATCCAACCATCCATCCATCATCCATCCATCCATCCATCCATCATCCATCCATCCATCATCCATCCATCCATCCATCCATCCATCCATCATCCATCCATCCATCCATCCATCATCCATCCGTCAGATGTGAGGGTGATCTGGCTGTGACATCTGTCACCCCAGTGATCGCCAGAGTTGATTCGGCTGATCTGGCTGGCTAGGTGGGTGTCTCCTTCCCCCTCAACGCCCCAGGTATGTCCCTCCTGAAGCTGCGCGCTGGGTCGAAGAGGACAGCCTTCCCCAAATAGAGACGGACCAGTCTTTGGTCGAGGGTATAGGAGTAGCTGTGCTCCCCTGCTAGAACCTCCAAACAAGCTCTCAAGGCCCATCATCCACCCATCCATCCATCCATCCATCCATCCATCCATCCATCCATCCATCCATCCATCCATTTATCCATCTATTCTATCATTCATCCATCATCTGTCCAGCATCATCACCATCTATCCGTCCTATCATCTACCATTCATACAACATCCATCTGTCCATCATTTTCCATTCTAGCTGTGCTATTCTCTGCCTGCCCTCCATCATCTCTCTGCATCCTCTCTTAACACCTGTCCTTCATGCAGCAGCTGTCCATCCACTGACCCGTCTCTGATTAGCTCTCTAATAACTAGCATCCACCTGTCACCATCCATCTATCCATCCATTTCTCATTTGTCTTCCGTTTATCTATCCGGTTGCCTATCATCTATGTATCTAGTATTTTATCTATCATTCACACATCACCCACCCATTAATTGACCATCTATTTATTTTCTGTCTATGTTATGATTACCTAACAACTACCATTCATCTGTCAGTCTATCTTCTGTCTATGCACTGATCATCTTTCTTTCTTTTTCTTTTTTTTTTTTTTGCCTCCAGGGTTATTGCTGGGACTTGGTGCCTGCACTGCAAATCCACTGCTCCCAGAGGCCATTTTTTCCCTTTTGTTGCCCTTGTTGTTAATCGTTGTTATTACTATTATTGTTGTTATTGATGTCGTTAGATAGGACAGAGAGAAATGGAGAGAGGAGGGGAAGACAGAGAGGGGGGGAGAGAAAGACAGACACCTGCAGACCTGCTTCACTGCCTGTGAAGCGACTCCCCTGCAGGTGGGGAGCCGGGGGGCTTGAACCGGGATCCTTACGCCACTGGTCCTTGTGCTTTGCGCCATGTGCGCTTAACCCGCTGCGCCACCGCCCAGCTCCCTCTGATCATCTTTCTAATAACTGCCATCCATCCACCACCCACTCATCCATCCACATTTCATCTATCGTCATCATCCCTTTTCAATCGCGAAAATCATATAAGCTCCCCCCACGTGAAGAGTGGGAAGCGAACCCTGCCCAGACTTGAGCCCCTTTGGCGTCCTCTTCACGCGCCTGGGCCTCTCAGGCTGTTCTGCCACGGGAGTCACAGGCACTGCCTTGTCCCAGCCGACCCACCAGCGATCCTGCAGGCTGCCCCTCTCCACTCCAGAAGCCGAGTGATCTGCTCACCCAGGGCTTTGCCCGTCCACTGTGGGCCTAAGGGAGGCAAACCCGGCATGGCGGGGCGTCACGTCACGGGGTGGCGGTCTTGTGCTCCCCTTGGTGGCTCCTCCTCTGGGCTGGACTGACTCTGGCTTCCTTCAGGGCCAGGGGATGGAGCAGGTTGAAGGAAGTGGGGAGAACAAGGGGCAGACAGAGGATGGTGGAGAGACCCACAGCCTCCAAGAGTCCCATGACACGAAGGTGAGTGCTGTCTTCTTTTTTTTTTTTTAATTTAATTGTATTATTTTTAAACTTTGTTTTGATAGGACAGAGAAAAATTGAGAGGGAGCAGGGATAGAGAGGGAGAGAGACAGAGAGACACCTGCAGCCCGGCTTCACCACTTGTGAAGCTTTCCCCCTGCAGGAGGGCACCAGGGGCTTGAACCCGGGTCCTTGTGCGTTGTAGTGCGTGTGCCTAACTAGGTGTGTCACCATTGGCTCCTTATTGACTTACTTTAATGAGATGTGCAGAGAGCAATACATATTTAAATACATGTGTACACATACCTATCTGTCTGTCTGTCTGTCTGTCTATCTACCAGGAGAGAGAGAAATACAGAGAGAGATACCAGAGCCCTGCTCAGCTCTGGCTGATGGTGGTGCTGGGGACTGAACCTGGGGCTTTGGAGTTTCAGGAGAGTCTCTTTCAGAACCCCTGTGCTGTCTCCTTAGCCCAAGGCAGTTTGCATTTTTGTCTCTTTACCATGGGAGAAGTGGACAGCCTTTTAAGATGAGCTGGTAGGAATGTACATTCATAATTGAGGCAGCTGTTGTGGACAGCTGTTGTGGAATGTACATTCATAATTGAAGCAGCTGTTGAGGCACTGAAGGTCTCAGGTTCAATCCCCAGCACCACCATAAGCCAGAGCATGGAGCCCCCCCCCCCAAAAAAGAATGCAAGCAAACAAAAAATAAGCAAAACAGAAATTGGGCAGAGGAGAAAGTATACCTGACTGGGGTGCGGGAGACCCCAGGCCCCACCCAGAGCTGAGTGACTCTGATGAAGTAGCTCTTTCTTTCCCTTGCTGGTCAGTCTGGTCCAGCCCTCTCCCCACCCCGTAGCCACCTGTCCTGACACTCACCACGTCTGACACTTGTCCTGGGTCCTGGCCCCAGGCCACTGCCACCAACCGCTCCCCTGGCCGAGCTCCCTGCAGAACAGGCTGCTGGGATGGGCCCTGTCCCAGGCCCTGTCCCAGACTCCCGAAGGCTGTTCTCAGAGCAGCACTGGGGGACAGTGATGGCCTGGCTTTGCCTCGTGACTGGCCCAGGTCCTTCTTTGCAAGAGCTTCACTAGCCAGGCGTTTCTACACATTATATATAAGGCTAGGGAGATAGTAGGCTGGTTATGGCAAACAAAATTGTCAAGCCGGAGGCACTGAAGGTCTCAGGTTCAATCCCCAGCACCACCATAAGCCAGAGCTGAGCAGGGCTCTAGAGCAAACAGTCTGTCCTTGCGATTACCATACAGGGTTGTTTACATGGGTTCCACAGATTCAAGTGTTTCTCTCCCTGTGGGTAGAACACATTTCTGTGCTGTGGAATCTTTCCCTCTGTCCCTCTTTCCCTCCTATGTCCCTCTGCCTCTCTGTCTAGAAATGCCAGCCCCCCTCCTTGACAGCAGCAGAAATAACAGGTGCGCAGTCCCCAAATCTCTCTTGTCCAGGAAAGATAGGGTTGCTTGGAAGGCTGCCTCCCCAGAGCTCAGGAGTGTTTATTTCAGCTGCGAGACAGAAAATAAACCAAACCGTGAGGCTTATAGAGTTTTCCAGATAAAGATGGCAATAAACTTAGTGACCAGACAATGAAAAAAAAGTATTCCTGGGAGTCGGGCGGTAGCACAGCAGGTTAAGCACACATGGCGCAAAGCTCAAGGACCGGCGTAAAGATCCCAGTTCGAGCCCCCGGCTCCCCACCTGCAGGGGAGTCGCATCACAGGCGGTGAAGCAGGTCTGCAGGTGTCTGTCTTTCTCTCCTCCTCTCTGTCTTCCCCTCCTCTCTCCATTTCTCTCTGTCCTATCCAACAACGACGACGACATCAATAACAACAAAAAAGTAACTACAACAACAATAAAAACAAGGGCAACAAAAGGGAAAATAAATAAATAAATATAAAAAAATTTAAAAAAAGTATTCCTGTTATAAGGATGGTGTTAGTTCAAACATATACATGGATTCTTGGCAGATGGACTGAAATAATAACAATATTTTATTTAGTCTTTTTAAAGATATTTTTTAATTGGATAGAGACAGAGAAATTGAGCGGGGAAAGGGAGATAAAGAGACAGAGAGAAACCTGCAGCCCCGATTCACTGCTTGTGAAGCTCCCTCCTGCAGGTGGGGAATGGGGGCTTGAACTCGGGTCCTCATGCACTGTAATGTGTGCACTAACCAGGTGTGCTACCGCCTGGCCCTGAGTCTTTATTTTATTTTATTTTTTGAAAAATATTTTAAAATATTTATTTATTTCCTTTTGTTGCCCTTGTTGTTTTATTGTTGTTATTATTGCTGTTGTTACTGATGCTGTCGTTGTTGGACAGGACAGAGAGAAATGGAGAGAGGAGGGGAAGACAGAGAGGGGGAGAGAAAGACAGACACCTGCAGACCTGCTTCACCGCCTGTGAAGCGACTCCCCTGCAGGTGGGGAGCCGGGGGCTCGAACCGGGATCCTTACGCCGGTCCCCGCGCTTTGCTCCACGTGCGCTTAACCCGCTGCGCCACCGCCCGACTCCGAGTCTTTATTTTTTACGCATGAGTTTATTTCCTTAGACAACACCAAGGAATGAAACTCAGGGACTTGGGCAAGTGTCATAGCACTGAGTCTGGGTCTAATCTTTTAATTTTTTAAATTGATTTTTTCATTTGAGAAGAGAGAGAAGAGAGACAGTGAGAAAATAGAGCCAGCCGGCACGGCTTCACCGCCTGCGGGGCTCCCTCGGCGTCATCTGTGGAGTCAGGGCTGTCGTTTCACGAACATCTCATAAAAACTGCAGCAAAGGTGGGCGCGAGGAATCACATCATTGCGAGACTGGCCAGCTCCTCATAGGGCGCGAGCGCTTCCACACTACGATCATCATCTCTGGCATTATGCTATTCCACTGCAGAATACTGTGCCCCAGGATGGTTCCGTAGCCCCCATGTCCACTTGGTCGATTCCAAATTATATTCCTCCATGAGGATCATTTCTGGAACCATCCGTTCCACCCCGGTTCCATGGCTGCCAGTTCTTAGCAACATCGCCCCGCCAGATATTCGTCGGGATGCGGCATCATCTAAGTTCATTTCCCACGTCTACGCTCGACCGGACCTGCCAATATACGCGGATATCTTTGCCCACCCTGTCCAACGCTTGACGTATCGTCACCCAATCTGGTCCCCTACGCCTACACTGAACTTCTCTGTTCCAGACTCTTGGAAACAGAGTTGGCAGTCAGCTGAGGTAAAGAACAAACACCTCATCACAGACCCCTGCGAGCGTCCACCCGGCTTTGACCTAGCACGTTATGATCGGGCCCTCCTCAATCGCTATCGAAAAGGCCATGGCCGGTGCGCCGCTATGTTCCATCGCTGGGGAGCCAGAGACGACCCGAACTGCCCCTGCGGCTCCAGACAGACTGTGACCCACACAGTCAACGACTGCCACCTCTCCAGATTCAAAGGAGGTCTCGAAACTTGACATCAGGCTCAACCTGACGCTGCTGACTGGCTGCGGAAGAAGGGCAAACGCTAGAAGTAGAAGAAGGCTTGAAGCAGGGCTTCTCACATGGCAAGTCTTGTGCCCTACCAGCTGAGCTATCTCTAGGCCCTCTGAACTCCATCTCTGGGAAAATAAAGATCAGGAAAACTTCAAGTATTACCACAAATGCTCAGAAGTGCTAGGCAGTGGTACTCCTGGTTGAGCGCACATGTTACCATGAGCAAGAACCCGGGTTTGAGCCCCGCTCCCCACCTACAGGAGGGACATTTCCCAGTTGGTGAAGTGGGTCTGCAAGTGTCTCCCTTCTCTTCCTCCTCCTTCTTCTTTTAAATATTTATTTATTCCCTTTTTGCTGCCCTTGTTGTTTTTATTGTTGTAGTTATTATTATTATTGATGTCGTTGTTGCTGGATAGGACAGAGAGAAATGGAGAGAAGAGGGGAAGACAGAAAGAGGGAGAGAAAGACAGACACCTGCAGATCTGCTTCGCCGCCTGTGAAGCGACCCCCCTACAGGTGGGGAGCCGGGGGTTTGAACCGGGATCCTTACACCGGTCCTTGTGCTTCGTGCTACGTGTGCTTAACCCACTGCGCTACCGCCCAACTCCCAGATGTCTCTCTTCTTTTTCTCCCTCCCTCTCTCCCCCATCCTCTCAATTCCACTCTGTTCTGTCAAATAAAATAGAGTTAAAAAAAAGGGGAGGGAGGATGTTGGTGCACCTGGTTGAACACTCATATTAAGTGCATAAGAAGCCAAGTTCAAGCCCCCGTCCCCACCTGCAGGGGGAAAGATTCATGAGTGGTGAAGCAGGGCTGCAGGTCTCTCAGCTTTGTCTCTCCCTGTCTATAACCAGCTTCCCTCTCAGTTTCTGGCTGTGTCTATCCCATAAATAAATAAAGATAAAAAAACCCTTTAAAAAAAAAAGGGCCTCTAGGATCAGTGGATCTGTAGTGGTAGCACCAAGTCCCAGTGATCCCCCTGGAGGCAGTAAAAAGGGGGCAAGTGCTTCAGCTGATAACAACCTGTTTCAAACACAGAAATTCCATGTTTTTTTTTTTTAAATTAAAGTTTATTTATTTATTAACACAGGAGAGAGAACCAGAGCATGACCGGCACATGGGATGAGTTAGGGACCCAGTGCTCTAGCCACTGGGCTATCTTCTGGGCCAAGTCATTCTTTTAAACTTTTTTTTTTTAATTTATTTTTCCCTTTTGTTGCCCTTGTTTATCTTTGTTATTATTGTTGTTTGTTGTCACTGTTGTCGGATAGGACAGAGAGAAACGGAGAGAGGAGGGGGAGAGAAAGACAGACACCTGCAGACCTGCTTCACCGCCTGGGAAGCGACTCCCCTGCAGGTTGGGAGCCGGGGGCTCGAACCGGGATCCTTCTAACGGTCCTTGCGCTTTGCATCACCTGCGCTTAACCCGCCGTGCTACCGCCCGGCTCCTTCTTCCTTCCTTCCATCCTTCCTTCCTCCATTCCTTCTTTTCTTTCTTTCTCTCTTTCTTGAATTTGAAAAACCATATGCAAAATTGGGAAGCAAAGGAACCTGGATGGCCAATTTTACTTTTAGTGGTAAGTTAAGACATCTGTTACCAACCAAAGCTCTTGCCTCTTTCAAGACCACTGAGATGATTTAAAAAACATTTTTTTTTCCCTTGCTGATCTGGGGCCTCTTGCATGAGCTTTCCCTAATGCTGTGGTCCTCTCATGTGGCGCTGGGGTTCCAACCTCAGCAGCCTGCATGGCAAAGGCAAAGGAGGGGGCTCCACAGAGTGAGCTAGCTCTCCAGCCCCCACCCAGAGGGCGAGGTCAGCACTTATTCTAGAATCAGGCAGTGCTCGGAGGACCCAGTACCACGTGGCTGAGAAGCTGGAAGATCCTCTGTCGGCACTGAAGCAGGGGCCGCCTGCCATGGTGTCTCCTGGGCAGACCAGTGGTTCTCCGCCCCGGGAAGCCCGGCTTCCGTCCCTGTCCTGTCTTTCCTGTGCCGAGCTCGTGTCACCAAATAATGGCAGGTTCCGGAGCTGGCTGCCTGGAAGCCAGCTATTCTGTGCTGGAGCTGAGCAGGGCTCTTGTCTCTCTCTTTCTCACTCTCTCCCTCCCCTCTAAAAAAAAAGCACCCTTAAAAACTTAACGGACAGGTGGACAGGTGGGGGTAGATAGTACGGTCGTTGTGCAAAGAGACTGTCATGCTTGAGGCTCCGATGTCCCAGGTTCAGTCCCCCGCACTACCATCTGCCAGAGCTGAGCAATGCTCTGGTTAAAAAGATAAAAGGAGGGAGTCGGGCGGTAGCGCAGCGGGTTAAGCGCAGGTGGCGCCAAACGCAAGGACCAGCAAAAGGATCCTGGTTCGAGCCCCCGGCTCCCCACCTGCAGGGGAGTCGCTTCCCAGGCGGTGAAGCAGGTCTGCAGGTGTCTGTCTTTCTCTCCTCTTCTCTGTCTTCCCCTCCTCTCTCCATTTCTCTCTGTCCTATCCAACAACGATGACATCGATAATAACTACAACAACAAAACAAGGGCAACAAAAGGGAATAAATAAATATAAAAAATTTAAAAAAAAGATAAAAGGCTACGGGACCCGGTGGGGGTGCACCTGGCTGAGCACACATGTTACAGTGCGCAAGGACCTAGGTTCGAGCCCCCAGCCCCCACCTGCAGGGGAAAGCTTTGCAAGTGGTGAAGCAGGGTTGCAGGTGTCTCTCTGTCTCTCACCCTCTCTGTCTCCCTTCCTTCTTGATTTCTGACTATCTCTATCCAATAAATAAACAACAAATTAAAAATAATAAAAGGCTAATTTGACTATATATATATATATATATATATGGAATTAATGGGGCTGGGTGGCTGAGTACAAATGTGACCATGTGGAAAGATTCAGGTTCAAGCCCCTAGTCCCCACCTGCAGGGGAAGCTTCATGAGCGGTGAAGCAGGTCTGCAGGTGTCTCTCTGTCTCTCCCTCTCCCTTTAATTTCTTTCTAGCTCTGTATAACAATAAATCAATAAAAATATATTTTAAATATTTATTTATTATCTTTTGTTGCCCTTTTTATTGTTGTAGTTATTACTGTTGTCATCGTTGTTGGATAGGACAGAGAGAAATGGAGAGAGGAGGGGAAGACAGAGAGGGGGAGAGAAAGACAGACACCTGCAGACCTGCTTCACCGCCTGTGAAGCGACTCCCCCGCAGGTGGGGAGCCGGGGGCTCGAACTGGGATGCTCATGCTGGTCCTTGTGCTTTGTGTCACCTGTCTGTGCTTAACCCGTTGCGCTACCGCCCAACCCCCAATAAAAATATTAAAAAAAATAAAACTAAAAGAACAGACTTGCATTAGCATTCTGGTGTACTTGGAGGTCAGTGCTGGCCTCAGAGTCGTTCCCCAAGGACAGTTCTTGTCTGTTCTTGTCTGTTCTTTTGCTTTCTGTTTGTGGCTGCTAGGTCCTGGATATCCCCCCCGCCCCCCCCCCCCCCCCCCACACACACACACCATTCCTTTCCTAGTGACATAGCTGATAGCTAATTACCCAGGAAAGCTGCAGGGTGGTGGTGCACTTGGTAGAGTGCACATGTTACAGTGCGTGGAGGCCGGGCAGTGGCGTACCTGGTTAAATGTACGTATCACCATGCGCAAGGACTGGGGTTTGAGCCCAAGCTCCCCTCCTGCAGTGGGGCGAATGCTTTGTGATCGATGAAGCAGGTCTGCGGGAGTTTCTCTGCCTCTCCCTCTGTATCTCCTCCTCCTCCCCTCTCGATTTCTGTCTGTCCTGTCAAATAAAAATAGAAAAGAAAAAAAAGAGGGGAAAGTGGCCACTGGAGCAGTGGATTCACAGCGCTGTTATTGAGCTCAGCAATAACCTGGGTAACAAAACAAAGCGCGTGTTCCAGTGTCCAAGGACCCAGGTTCAAGCCCCTGGTCCCCACCTGCAGCAGGGAAGCTTCACAAGAAGTGAAGCAGGGCTTCAGGTCTCTCTCTCTCTCTTCCTCTCTCTCTCTCTCTCTCTCCCTACCTCTCACTTCCCCCTCAATTTCTCTCTGTGCTATCAAGGAAAAGGAGCTAGGCTGGGGTGGGTAGTGAGAGTTTATTGTTATTATTGTTATGTGCTGAGCAGAGACCTTGTAAGTGTGCAGCGTCATCCCTTCTAGGCTGCTTTTCACTCAGGGAGAGATGGAGAGATATCACAAAGCCAGAGCTTCCTCTGGTGCCAGGGCACCTCCCAGGTGGTGCCGGGGTTCTCACCTGGGCTGCATGTATAACAGTGCAGGTAGGCACTGTCCCTGCTGAGCTATCTCTCTAGCCCAGAAACTGTTCTTTAGAAGCATATCTCTCCAGCCCAGGAGAAGTTGACCAGGACACTCTGGGATGGTGTGGGGGATGATGTTACTGTCTTGCACTTTGGGGAGCCACCGACCTGCTTCTGTTGTGTCAGCCTTGGGGAGACAGACATTCTGGTGGGCTGACATGGAAGGTCTGTGAACCTCTGATGCTTTCACCCCATACTGCTTTGCAAATTCCCTTTCTTTTTTTTAAAGAGTTCCTTCTTTTTAATTTTTTTATTATTTATTTATTTTCTCATTTGTTTCCCTTGTTTTTAAATTATTGTTATTATTATTGATGTTGTCGTTGTTGGATAGGACAGAGAGAAATGGAGAGAGGAGGGGAAGACAGAGAGGGGGAGAGAAAGACAGACACCTGCAGACCTGCTTCACCGCCTGGGAAGCGACTCCCCTGCAGGTGGGGAGGCAGGAGCTCGAACCGGGAACCTTACACAGGTCCTTGTGCTTTGCACTATGTGCACTTAATCCGCTGTGCTACCACCTGGCTCCCCGGTTTTATTATTTAAAAAAAAATTAAAATAATTTTATTTATTTCCCCTTTTGTTGCTCTTATTGTTTTATTGTTGTAGTTATTATTATTGTTGTTGTTGATGTGGTTGTTGTTGGATAGGACAGAGAGAAATGGAGAGAGGAGGGGAAGACAGAGAGGGGGAGAGAAAGACAGACACCTGCAGACCTGCTTCACCGCCTGTGAAGTGACTCCCCTGCAGGTGGGGAGCCGGGGGCTCGAACCGGGATCCTTACGCCGGTCCTTGTGCTTTGCGCCACGTGCGCTTAACCCACTGCGCTACCACCTGGACTCCCTGAGTTGCTTCTTTTTTTATTATTATTTAAAATTTTTTACAGTTTTTCTTTTTTAAATTTAATTTATATGTATTTAATTTCTTTACTGGGAGATTAATTAAAAAAATATTTTATTTATTTATTTATTAATGAGAAAGACAGGAGGAGAGAAAGAACCAGACGTCACTCTGGTACACGTGCTGCCGGGGACTGAACTCAGGCCTCATGCTTGAGCGTCTAGTGCCTTAGCTATAGCACAAGTTCCCTATCCACCGTCCCTCCCTCACTCCCTTCCTCCCTCCCTTCCTTCCTTCCTTCCTTTCTTCCTTCCTTCCTTTCCTTCCTTTTCTCTCTTTGCCTCTAGGGTTATCACTGGGGCTCAGTGCCAGCTCTATGAATCACTGCTCCTGGTGGCCATTTTTTCTGTTTTATTGGATAGGACAGAGAAAAATTGAGAGAGGAAGGGGAGATGGAGAGGGAAAGAGAAAGAGAAAGAGAGACACCTGCAGACCTGCTTCACCACCGGTGAAGTGTCCTTGCTGCAGGTGGGGAGCCTGGGGCTCAAACCTGGATCCTTGGCATGGCTCCTTGAGCTTTGTACTATGTGCGCTTAACCTGGTGTGCCACCGCCCAGCCCCCAAGTTTTTTTTTTTTTTCTTTAATCAGAAGCTAGCGCTGGAATACTAAGCACCTCAGAACTGGTGCCATTGTGGTTCTGGAGGAAGAGCCTTTGATCTTCAAAAGCAGAAGCAGAGGCACACTGCCCGGGGCACAGGCTTCCAGAAAAGGCAGTTTTGTTCCTCTAGCATCTAGCTTATGTGTAGGGTCTGAATCCAGCCCGAAGGCTCAGGGAGAGAAGTCCCCAGGCGTCACTATGAGCTGAGCACCATCTCTCAGCAGCAGGAGGGAGGGAGGGAAACACTTTCCATCTCATTCCATCAAGGGCTGGGAGCAGGCTGAACTCAGGAGGGCGGCCACTGCCCTCGGCTGCCCAAATTGATAGCCGCTTATCGGTTTTCTTGATAAGTCAGTGACTTCCGTTTAGATGAAAGTGAATGTCGTGAATGTCATTGTGGTTTGCTGGATTCCCAGGTTTGATGTACAGCTCTTGGAGATTTGTGACTTTTCTTTAATTTCTGTTTGTGGACCCCAGGAAGAAGATGGAGAAGCTGTGGCAGAAGAGGTACAGCAGACATTTCTTTCTTTATTGGGGGGATTAGCGGTTCACCGTCGGCAGCAGAATGTAACAGTTAGTACATGTGCACACTTCTCAGTTTTCCAACCTAGTTGTTCCAACAACCTAGGCCTCCCTCCACCCCCACTGGGTCCTCCTCTGGCAAGTTTAACAGCTATATGATGCCATCCTGACTTCCCCTGGCAGAAGACCTCACCATGTGTCCTGGAGCCTCCCCTGCCCAGAGCCCTGCCCCACTAGGGTGAGACAGAGACAGGCTAGGGGTGTGGATCCACCTGCCAACACCCATGTCCAGTGGAGAAGCAGTGACAGAAGCCAGACCTCCCACCTTCTGCTCCCCATACAGAATTTGGGCTCAGACTCCCAGAGGGGGAGAAATGTCAGGGGAAGATGCGCAAAGGGCTCTGAACTCCAACTCCATCTGGACCTGGAGAGAAAAGAGAAAAAAAGGAAGGACATTGAGAAGTAGTAACCGGTGTAGGTGTGGCTTAGCAAGGAAGAGAAGGCAGGGTCATTCAAGGATGGTCCATTTGCATATATCAGCTCATGTCTGTGTCCTTGCGAGAACCACTGCAGTTTCTGATGGAGGCAACTGGGGCACAGAATTCTGGGGGTGGGATTAGACTCCTCTTATCTTATAATTTTGTAAACTAATATTTAATCACTGAAAAATCTGTAAAACTTTAGTAGCTGTTCTTAGTGAGAACTTTCTCTCCTCTTCATTCCTTTTAAAAAGACTTATTTTACTGCAAGGAGGTAGCACAATGGTTATGCAAAGAGACTGTCATGCCTGAGGCTCCAAAGTCCCAGGTTCAACCCCCCTCACCGCCATCTGCCAGAGCTGAGCAGTGCTCCGGTTAAAAAAGACAAAACACAACAAAAGTGGGAGTCTGGTGGTAGCACAGGAGGTTAAGCGCACGTGGCGCAAAGCGCAAGGACCGGCATGAGGATCCCGGTTTGAGCCCCTGGCTCCCCACCTGCAGGAGAGTCACTTCACAGGCGGTGAAGCAGGTCTGCAGGTGTCTGTCTTTGTCTCTCCCCTCTCTGTCTTCCCCTCCTCTCTCCATTTCTCTCTGTCCTATCCCACAATGACGACAACAATAGTAGTAACTACAGCAATAAAACAACAAGGGCAATGAAAGGGAATAAATAAATAAATATTTAAAAATAGACAAAGAAACAACAACAAACCCCAAGACTTATTTTATTTCATATGAGATGGGAATTTTACGTGTGGAGAGGGGGTGAGGTCAGAGCACCACTCCGGGTCTTAGGCCACTGGGCTTGAGTCGAGTCTCTGAGTGCAAGGCCGGTGCCCTGCCAGCTGCTTGCACCCTCCCTTTACCCCTCCCTCCGTCTCCCTCTCTTTCTTGCACACACACTTCCTTTTTTTCCCTTCCTCCCTTCCTTCATCTGTCTCTCTATCAGAACACTGCTCCGGCGAGTCTAGATAGTCCAGGGGGCTGAATCTGGGATGTTGTTGTCTGCATAACTCATAATCAAAGATATCTTTATTCTCATTACCTTTGCTATTTTCAATTTTATTTATTTTAAATTTTATTAGTGATTTAATATTGATTTACAAAATTACATGGAAGCCGGGTTGTAAATCCACTCCATTCCCGCCTCCAGGGTTTGGGATCTTCAGTCTCCCCACTGCCAGCCACCGCATGGGCCAGCCATCATCTCTACAACTATCTGTCCACATTTATACATAATTCCCTCCATTTTTCTTCCTGGTGCAATCCTCTCTTCCCCTCTGAGTCACTTATGACACCGTTACGACCTCCCTATGTCCGTCTCCCCTCCCTCCGCTCTCTCTCTCTCTCTGGGTGCTGATGGAGCTGGAATTCAGAGCCCTCTTATCCTCTTCCTCCTATCACTTCTCGCCTGCTGGGAGTCTGGATCAAGGTTGTTTTTGGGGAGCAGGTCTGGCTTCTGTAATTGCTTCTCCGCTGAGCATGGGTGTTGGCAGGTGGATCCAGCGCCCCCACCCCCCAGTCTATCTTTATCCTTCCCCAGTGGGGCAGGGCTCTGGGGAGGTGGGGTTCCAGGACACACTGGTGAGGACATCTGCTCTGAGATCTCTTAGAATCAAATCCTGTGTACTGTCTCCTCAGCTGGCCCAACCTTCCTCCTATATCGTTTTAAATATTTACTGATTTACAGAGTGAGTTAGCGAGAGAAAGACTGGAACCATGCTGGACTCTGGCATACACTCTGGTGCTGGCATTGGAACCTGGGACCGCCTTTCTTCATATACATATGTTTAATAGTGAATTACAAGATTATAAAAGAACAGGGGTATAACTGCCCACGCCCCACCAATGGTAACCACCAGGGTCCTCCAAGGTCACAGAAATGGGTTGGCGGTGAGTCCACTTTTTCACTTTTAAGTCTTTCAATTCTCTGTATTCCACATATGACTGAAATCACCCAACAGTTGTCCTCCCCTCCCTCCCTCCCTCCCTCCCTCCCTCCCTCCCTCTCTTCCTTCCTTCCTTAAGCACCACCACCAGTCCTGGGCTATCCTTAGAGGAGAAAAGGTAGGGGTGGTGGTGCACCTGGTAGAGCGCACATGTTATAGTTTACATGGATCCAGGTTCGAGCCCCTGGTCCCCACCTATAGGGGGAAAACTTCACAAGTGGCGAAGCAGGGCTGCAGTTGTCTCTCTCTCTGTCTCTCTCCCTCCTATCTCCCCCTCCCCTCTCAATTTTTGGCTGTCTCTATCCAATAAATGAGTAAATATAATTAGAAAAGAAAAGAAAGCAAAAGAGAGGAGAGACCCCACAGGCCTGCCCACATTCCATGGGATCCCTGGGTGCTGTGCAGGGTGCTGAGAGAGGAGAGACCCCACAGCCCTGCCCACCCTCCATGGGCTCCCTGGGTGCTGTGCAGGGTGCTGAGAGAGGAGAGACCCACAGCCCTGCCCACCCTCCATGGGCTCCCTGGGTGCTGTGCAGGGTGCTGAGAGAGGAGAGACCCCACAGCCCTGCCCACCCTCCATGGGCTCCCTGGGTGCTGTGCAGGGTGCTGAGAGAGGAGAGACCCCACAGCCCTGCCGACCCTCCATGGGCTCCCTGGGTGCTGTGCAGGGTGCTGAGAGAGGAGAGACCCCACAGCCCTGCCCAGCCTCCATGGGCTCCCTGGGTGCTGTGCCTGGTGCTGAGAGAGGAGACACCCAGCAGCCCTGCCCACCCTCCATGGGCTTCCTGGGTGCTGTGCAGGGTGCTGAGAGAGGAGAGACCCCACAGCGTTGCCCACGCTCCATGGGCTCCCTGGGTGCTGTGCCTGGTGCTGAGAGAGGAGAGACCCCACAGCCCTGCCCACCCTCCATGGGCTCCCTGGGTGCTGTGCAGGGTGCTGAGAGAGGAGAGACCCCACAGCCCTGCCCACCCTCCATGGGCTCCCTGGGTGCTGTGCAGGGTGCTGAGAGAGGAGAGACCCCACAGCCCTGCCCACCCTCCATGGGCTCCCTGGGTGCTGTGCCTGGTGCTGAGAATGGAGACACCCCACAGCCCTGCCCACCCTCCATGGGGCTCCCTGGGTGCTGTGCAGGGTGCTGAGAGAGGAGACACACCACAGCCCTGCCCACCCTCCATGGGGCTCCCTGGGTGCTGTGCCTGGTGCTGAGAGAGGAGAGACCCCACAGCCCTGCCCACCCTCCATGGGCTCCCTGGGTGCTGTGCAGGGTGCTGAGAGAGGAGACACCCCACAGCCCTGCCCACCCTCCATGGGCTCCCTGGGTGCTGTGCCTGGTGCTGAGAGAGGAGAGACCCCACAGCCCTGCCCACCCTCCATGGGCTCCCTGGGTGCTGTGCCTGGTGCTGAGAGAGGAGAGACCCCACAGCCCTGCCCACCCTCCATGGGCTCCCTGGGTGCTGTGCCTGGTGCTGAGAGAGGAGACACCCCACAGCCCTGCCCACCCTCCATGGGGCTCCCTGGGTGCTGTGCCTGGTGCTGAGAGAGGAGACACCCCACAGCCCTGCCCACCCTCCATGGGCTCCCTGGGTGCTGTGCCTGGTGCTGAGAGAGGAGAGACCCCACAGCCCTGCCCACCCTCCATGGGCTCCCTGGGTGCTGTGCAGGGTGCTGAGAGAGGAGACACCCCACAGCCCTGCCCACCCTCCATGGGCTCCCTGGGTGCTGTGCAGGGTGCTGAGAGAGGAGACACACCACAGCCCTGCCCACCCTCCATGGGCTCCCTGGGTGCTGTGCAGGGTGCTGAGAGAGGAGAGACCCCACAGCCCTGCCCACCCTCCATGGGCTCCCTGGGTGCTGTGCAGGGTGCTGAGAGAGGAGAGACCCCACAGCCCTGCCCACCCTCCATGGGCTCCCTGGGTGCTGTGCCTGGTGCTGAGAGAGGAGACACCCCACAGCCCTGCCCACCCTCCATGGGGCTCATGGGTGCTGTGCAGGGTGCTGAGAGAGGAGACACCCCACAGCCCTGCCCACCCTCCATGGGGCTCCCTGGGTGCTGTGCCTGGTGCTGAGAGAGGAGAGACCCCACAGCCCTGCCCACGTCCATGGGCTCCCTGGGTGCTATGCCTGGTGCTGAGAGAGGAGAGACCCCACAGCCCTGCCCACCCTCCATGGGCTCCCTGGGTGCTGTGCCAGGTGCTGAGAGAGGAGACACCCCACAGCCCTGCCCACCCTCCATGGGCTCCCTGGGTGCTGTGCCTGGTGCTGAGAGAGGAGAGACCCCACAGCCCTGCCCACCCTCCATGGGCTCCCTGGGTGCTGTGCCTGGTGCTGAGAGAGGAGACACCCCACAGCCCTGCCCACCCTCCATGGGCTTCCTGGGTGCTGTGCAGGGTGCTGAGAGAGGAGAGACCCCACAGCCCTGCCCACGCTCCATGGGCTCCCTGGGTGCTGTGCCTGGTGCTGAGAGAGGAGACACACCACAGCCCTGCCCACCCTCCATGGGCTCCCTGGGTGCTGTGCAGGGTGCTGAGAGAGGAGAGACCCCACAGCCCTGCCCACCCTCCATGGGATCCCTGGGTGCTATGCCTGGTGCTGAGAGAGGAGAGACCCCACAGCCCTGCCCACCCTCCATGGGCTCCCTGGGTGCTGTGCCTGGTGCTGAGAGAGGAGACACCCCACAGCCCTGCCCACCCTCCATGGGCTCCCTGGGTGCTGTGCCTGGTGCTGAGAGAGGAGAGACCCCACAGCCCTGCCCACCCTCCATGGGCTCCCTGGGTGCTGTGCCTGGTGCTGAGAGAGGAGAGACCCCACAGCCCTGCCCACCCTCCATGGGCTCCCTGGGTGCTGTGCCTGGTGCTGAGAGAGGAGACACCCCACAGCCCTGCCCACCCTCCATGGGGCTCCCTGGGTGCTGTGCAGGGTGCTGAGAGAGGAGACACCCCACAGCCCTGCCCACCCTCCATGGGGCTCCCTGGGTGCTTTGCAGGGTGCTGAGAGAGGAGACACCCGACAGCCCTGCCCACCCTCCATGGGGCTCCCTGGGTGCTGTGCCTGGTGCTGAGAGAGGAGACAACCCACAGCCTTGCCCACCCTGCATGGGCTCCCTGGGTGCTGTGCCTGGTGCTGAGAGAGGAGAGACCCCACAGCCCTGCCCACCCTCCATGGGCTCCCTGGGTGCTGTGCAGGGTGCTGAGAGAGGAGACACACCACTGCCCTGCCCACCCTCCATGGGCTCCCTGGGTGCTGTGGAGGGTGCTGAGAGAGGAGACACCCCACAGCCCTGCCCACCCTCCATGGGTTCCCTGGTTGCTGTGCAGGGTGCTGAGAGAGGAGACACACCACAGCCCTGCCCACCCTCCATGGGCTCCCTGGGTGCTGTGCAGGGTGCTGAGAGAGGAGAGACCCCACAGCCCTGCCCACCCTCCATGGGCTCCCTGGGTGCTGTGCAGGGTGCTGAGAGAGGAGAGACCCCACAGCACTGCCCACCCTCCATGGGCTACCTGGGTGCTGTGCCTGGTGCTGAGAGAGGAGACACCCCACAGCCCTGCCCACCCTCCATGGGGCTCCCTGGGTGCTGTGCAGGGTGCTGAGAGAGGAGACACCCCACAGCCCTGCCCACGTCCATGGGCTCCCTGGGTGCTATGCCTGGTGCTGAGAGAGGAGAGACCCCACAGCCCTGCCCACCCTCCATGGGCTCCCTGGGTGCTGTGCCTGGTGCTGAGAGAGGAGAGACCCCACAGCCCTGCCCACCCTCCATGGGCTCCCTGGGTGCTGTGCCTGGTGGTGAGAGAGGAGAGACCCCACAGCCCTGCCCACCCTCCATGGGCTCCTTGGGTGCTGTGCAGGGTGCTGAGAGAGGAGAGACCCCACAGCCCTGCCCACCCTCCATGGGCTTCCTGGGTGCTGTGCAGGGTGCTGAGAGAGGAGAGACCCCACAGCCCTGCCCACGCTCCATGGGCTCCCTGGGTGCTGTGCCTGGTGCTGAGAGAGGAGACACACCACAGCCCTGCCCACCCTCCATGGGCTCCCTGGGTGCTGTGCAGGGTGCTGAGAGAGGAGAGACCCCACAGCCCTGCCCACCCTCCATGGGATCCCTGGGTGCTGTGCAGGGTGCTGAGAGAGTAGAGACCCCACAGCCCTGCCCACCCTCCATGGGCTCCCTGGGTGCTGTGCCTGGTGCTGAGAGAGGAGACACCCCACAGCCCTGCCCACCCTCCATGGGGCTCCCTGGGTGCTGTGCCTGGTGCTGAGAGAGGAGAGACCCCACAGCCCTGCCCACGTCCATGGGCTCCCTGGGTGCTATGCCTGGTGTTGAGAGAGGAGAGACCCCACAGCCTTGCCCACCCTCCATGGGCTCCCTGGGTGCTGTGCCTGGTGCTGAGAGAGGAGACACCCCACAGCCCTGCCCACGTCCATGGGCTCCCTGGGTGCTATGCCTGGTGCTGAGAGAGGAGAGACCCCACAGCCCTGCCCAGCCTCCATGGGCTCCCTGGGTGCTGTGCCTGGTGCTGAGAGAGGAGACACAACAGCCCTGCCCACCCTCCATGGGCTCCCTGGGTGCTGTGCAGGGTGCTGAGAGAGGAGACAACCCACAGCCCTGCCCACCCTCCATGGGCTCCCTGGGTGCTGTGCCTGGTGCTGAGAGAGGAGAGACCCCACAGCCCTGCCCACCCTCCATGGGCTCCCTGGGTGCTGTGCCTGGTGCTGAGAGAGGAGAGACCCCACAGCCCTGCCCACCCTCCATGGGCTCCCTGGGTGCTGTGCCTGGTGTTGAGAGAGGAGACACCCCATGCCCTGCCCACCCTCCATGGGGCTCCCTGGGTGCTTTGCAGGGTGTTGAGAGAGGAGACACCCGACAGCCCTGCCCACCCTCCATGGGGCTCCCTGGGTGCTGTGCCTGGTGCTGAGAGAGGAGACAACCCACAGCCTTGCCCACCCTGCATGGGCTCCCTGGGTGCTGTGCCTGGTGCTGAGAGAGGAGAGACCACACAGCCCTGCCCACCCTCCATGGGCTCCCTGGGTGCTGTGCAGGGTGCTGAGAGAGGAGACACACCACTGCCCTGCCCACCCTCCATGGGCTCCCTGGGTGCTGTGGAGGGTGCTGATAGAGGAGACACCCCACAGCCCTGCCCACCCTCCATGGGCTCCCTGGTTGCTGTGCAGGGTGCTGAGAGAGGAGACACACCACAGCCCTGCCCACCCTCCATGGGCTCCCTGGGTGCTGTGCAGGGTGCTGAGAGAGGAGAGACCCCACAGCACTGCCCACCCTCCATGGGCTACCTGGGTGCTGTGCCTGGTGCTGAGAGAGGAGACACCCCACAGCCCTGCCCACCCTCCATGGGGCTCCCTGGGTGCTGTGCAGGGTGCTGAGAGAGGAGACACCCCACAGCCCTGCCCACCCTCCATGGGGCTCCCTGGGTGCTGTGCCTGGTGCTGAGAGAGGAGAGACCCCACAGCCCTGCCCACGTCCATGGGCTCCCTGGGTGCTATGCCTGGTGCTGAGAGAGGAGAGACCCCACAGCCCTGCCCACCCTCCATGGGCTCCCTGGGTGCTGTGCCTGGTGCTGAGAGAGGAGAGACCCCACAGCCCTGCCCACCCTCCATGGGCTCCCTGGGTGCTGTGCAGGGTGCTGAGAGAGGAGACACCCCACAGCCCTGCCCACCCTCCATGGGCTTCCTGGGTGCTGTGCAGGGTGCTGAGAGAGGAGAGACCCCACAGCCCTGCCCACGCTCCATGGGATCCCTGGGTGCTGTGCCTGGTGCTGAGAGAGGAGACACACCACAGCCCTGCCCACCCTCCATGGGCTCCCTGAGTGCTGTGCAGGGTGCTGAGAGAGGAGAGACCCCACAGCCCTGCCCACCCTCCATGGGATCCCTGGGTGCTGTGCAGGGTGCTGAGAGAGGAGAGACCCCACAGCCCTGCCCACCCTCCATGGGCTCCCTGGGTGCTGTGCCTGGTGCTGAGAGAGGAGAGACCCCACAGCCCTGCCCACCCTCCATGGGCTCCCTGGGTGCTGTGCCTGGTGCTGAGAGAGGAGACACCCCACAGCCCTGCCCACCCTCCATGGGCTCCCTGGGTGCTGTGCCTGGTGCTGAGAGAGGAGAGACCCCACAGCCCTGCCCACCCTCCATGGGCTCCTTGGGTGCTGTGCAGGGTGCTGAGAGAGGAGACACCCCACAGCCCTGCCCACCCTCCATGGGCTTCCTGGGTGCTGTGCAGGGTGCTGAGAGAGGAGAGACCCCACAGCCCTGCCCACGCTCCATGGGCTCCCTGGGTGCTGTGCCTGGTGCTGAGAGAGGAGACACACCACAGCCCTGCCCACCCTCCATGGGCTCCCTGGGTGCTGTGCAGGGTGCTGAGAGAGGAGAGACCCCACAGCCCTGCCCACCCTCCATGGGATCCCTGGGTGCTGTGCAGGGTGCTGAGAGAGTAGAGACCCCACAGCCCTGCCCACCCTCCATGGGCTCCCTGGGTGCTGTGCCTGGTGCTGAGAGAGGAGACACCCCACAGCCCTGCCCACCCTCCATGGGGCTCCCTGGGTGCTGTGCCTGGTGCTGAGAGAGGAGAGACCCCACAGCCCTGCCCACGTCCATGGGCTCCCTGGGTGCTATGCCTGGTGCTGAGAGAGGAGAGACCCCACAGCCTTGCCCACCCTCCATGGGCTCCCTGGGTGCTGTGCCTGGTGCTGAGAGAGGAGACACCCCACAGCCCTGCCCACGTCCATGGGCTCCCTGGGTGCTATGCCTGGTGCTGAGACAGGAGAGACCCCACAGCCCTGCCCAGCCTCCATGGGCTCCCTGGGTGCTGTGCCTGGTGCTGAGAGAGGAGACACCCCACAGCCCTGCCCACCCTCCATGGGCTCCCTGGGTGCTGTGCAGGGTGCTGAGAGAGGAGACAACCCACAGCCCTGCCCACCCTCCATGGGCTCCCTGGGTGCTGTGCCTGGTGCTGAGAGAGGAGAGACCCCACAGCCCTGCCCACCCTCCATGGGCTCCCTGGGTGCTGTGCCTGGTGCTGAGAGAGGAGAGACCCCACAGCCCTGCCCACCCTCCATGGGCTCCCTGGGTGCTGTGCCTGGTGTTGAGAGAGGAGACACCCCATGCCCTGCCCACCCTCCATGGGGCTCCCTGGGTGCTTTGCAGGGTGTTGAGAGAGGAGACACCCGACAGCCCTGCCCACCCTCCATGGGGCTCCCTGGGTGCTGTGCCTGGTGCTGAGAGAGGAGACAACCCACAGCCTTGCCCACCCTGCATGGGCTCCCTGGGTGCTGTGCAGGGTGCTGAGAGAGGAGACACCCCACAGCCCTGCCCACCCTCCATGGGGCTCCCTGGGTGCTGTGCCTGGTGCTGAGAGAGGAGAGACCCCACAGCCCTGCCCACGTCCATGGGCTCCCTGGGTGCTTTGCCTGGTGCTGAGAGAGGAGAGACCCCACAGCCCTGCCCACCCTCCATGGGCTCCCTGGGTGCTGTGCCTGGTGCTGAGAGAGGAGAGACCCCACAGCCCTGCCCACCCTCCATGGGCTCCCTGGGTGCTGTGCCTGGTGCTGAGAGAGGAGAGACCCCACAGCCCTGCCCACCCTCCATGGGCTCCCTGGGTGCTGTGCCTGGTGCTGAGAGAGGAGACACCCCACAGCCCTGCCCACCCTCCATGGGGCTCCCTGGGTGCTGTGCCTGGTGCTGAGAGAGGAGACACCCCACAGCCCTGCCCACCCTCCATGGGCTCCCTGGGTGCTGTGCCTGGTGCTGAGAGAGGAGAGACCCCACAGCCCTGCCCACCCTCCATGGGCTCCCTGGGTGCTGTGCAGGGTGCTGAGAGAGGAGACACCCCACAGCCCTGCCCACCCTCCATGGGCTCCCTGGGTGCTGTGCAGGGTGCTGAGAGAGGAGACACACCACAGCCCTGCCCACCCTCCATGGGCTCCCTGGGTGCTGTGCAGGGTGCTGAGAGAGGAGAGACCCCACAGCCCTGCCCACCCTCCATGGGCTCCCTGGGTGCTGTGCAGGGTGCTGAGAGAGGAGAGACCCCACAGCCCTGCCCACCCTCCATGGGCTCCCTGGGTGCTGTGCCTGGTGCTGAGAGAGGATACACCCCACAGCCCTGCCCACCCTCCATGGGGCTCATGGGTGCTGTGCAGGGTGCTGAGAGAGGAGACACCCCACAGCCCTGCCCACCCTCCATGGGGCTCCCTGGGTGCTGTGCCTGGTGCTGAGAGAGGAGAGACCCCACAGCCCTGCCCACGTCCATGGGCTCCCTGGGTGCTATGCCTGGTGCTGAGAGAGGAGAGACCCCACAGCCCTGCCCACCCTCCATGGGCTCCCTGGGTGCTGTGCCAGGTGCTGAGAGAGGAGACACCCCACAGCCCTGCCCACCCTCCATGGGCTCCCTGGGTGCTGTGCCTGGTGCTGAGAGAGGAGAGACCCCACAGCCCTGCCCACCCTCCATGGGCTCCCTGGGTGCTGTGCCTGGTGCTGAGAGAGGAGACACCCCACAGCCCTGCCCACCCTCCATGGGCTTCCTGGGTGCTGTGCAGGGTGCTGAGAGAGGAGAGACCCCACAGCCCTGCCCACGCTCCATGGGCTCCCTGGGTGCTGTGCCTGGTGCTGAGAGAGGAGACACACCACAGCCCTGCCCACCCTCCATGGGCTCCCTGGGTGCTGTGCAGGGTGCTGAGAGAGGAGAGACCCCACAGCCCTGCCCACCCTCCATGGGATCCCTGGGTGCTATGCCTGGTGCTGAGAGAGGAGAGACCCCACAGCCCTGCCCACCCTCCATGGGCTCCCTGGGTGCTGTGCCTGGTGCTGAGAGAGGAGACACCCCACAGCCCTGCCCACCCTCCATGGGCTCCCTGGGTGCTGTGCCTGGTGCTGAGAGAGGAGAGACCCCACAGCCCTGCCCACCCTCCATGGGCTCCCTGGGTGCTGTGCCTGGTGCTGAGAGAGGAGAGACCCCACAGCCCTGCCCACCCTCCATGGGCTCCCTGGGTGCTGTGCCTGGTGCTGAGAGAGGAGACACCCCACAGCCCTGCCCACCCTCCATGGGGCTCCCTGGGTGCTGTGCAGGGTGCTGAGAGAGGAGACACCCCACAGCCCTGCACACCCTCCATGGGGCTCCCTGGGTGCTTTGCAGGGTGCTGAGAGAGGAGACACCCGACAGCCCTGCCCACCCTCCATGGGGCTCCCTGGGTGCTGTGCCTGGTGCTGAGAGAGGAGACAACCCACAGCCTTGCCCACCCTGCATGGGCTCCCTGGGTGCTGTGCATGGTGCTGAGAGAGGAGAGACCCCACAGCCCTGCCCACCCTCCATGGGCTCCCTGGGTGCTGTGCAGGGTGCTGAGAGAGGAGACACACCACTGCCCTGCCCACCCTCCATGGGCTCCCTGGGTGCTGTGGAGGGTGCTGAGAGAGGAGACACCCCACAGCCCTGCCCACCCTCCATGGGTTCCCTGGTTGCTGTGCAGGGTGCTGAGAGAGGAGACACACCACAGCCCTGCCCACCCTCCATGGGCTCCCTGGGTGCTGTGCAGGGTGCTGAGAGAGGAGAGACCCCACAGCCCTGCCCACCCTCCATGGGCTCCCTGGGTGCTGTGCAGGGTGCTGAGAGAGGAGAGACCCCACAGCACTGCCCACCCTCCATGGGCTACCTGGGTGCTGTGCCTGGTGCTGAGAGAGGAGACACCCCACAGCCCTGCCCACCCTCCATGGGGCTCCCTGGGTGCTGTGCAGGGTGCTGAGAGAGGAGACACCCCACAGCCCTGCCCACGTCCATGGGCTCCCTGGGTGCTATGCCTGGTGCTGAGAGAGGAGAGACCCCACAGCCCTGCCCACCCTCCATGGGCTCCCTGGGTGCTGTGCCTGGTGCTGAGAGAGGAGAGACCCCACAGCCCTGCCCACCCTCCATGGGCTCCCTGGGTGCTGTGCCTGGTGCTGAGAGAGGAGAGACCCCACAGCCCTGCCCACCCTCCATGGGCTCCTTGGGTGCTGTGCAGGGTGCTGAGAGAGGAGAGACCCCACAGCCCTGCCCACCCTCCATGGGCTTCCTGGGTGCTGTGCAGGGTGCTGAGAGAGGAGAGACCCCACAGCCCTGCCCACGCTCCATGGGCTCCCTGGGTGCTGTGCCTGGTGCTGAGAGAGGAGACACACCACAGCCCTGCCCACCCTCCATGGGCTCCCTGGGTGCTGTGCAGGGTGCTGAGAGAGGAGAGACCCCACAGCCCTGCCCACCCTCCATGGGATCCCTGGGTGCTGTGCAGGGTGCTGAGAGAGTAGAGACCCCACAGCCCTGCCCACCCTCCATGGGCTCCCTGGGTGCTGTGCCTGGTGCTGAGAGAGGAGACACCCCACAGCCCTGCCCACCCTCCATGGGGCTCCCTGGGTGCTGTGCCTGGTGCTGAGAGAGGAGAGACCCCACAGCCCTGCCCACGTCCATGGGCTCCCTGGGTGCTATGCCTGGTGTTGAGAGAGGAGAGACCCCACAGCCTTGCCCACCCTCCATGGGCTCCCTGGGTGCTGTGCCTGGTGCTGAGAGAGGAGACACCCCACAGCCCTGCCCACGTCCATGGGCTCCCTGGGTGCTATGCCTGGTGCTGAGAGAGGAGAGACCCCACAGCCCTGCCCAGCCTCCATGGGCTCCCTGGGTGCTGTGCCTGGTGCTGAGAGAGGAGACACAACAGCCCTGCCCACCCTCCATGGGCTCCCTGGGTGCTGTGCAGGGTGCTGAGAGAGGAGACAACCCACAGCCCTGCCCACCCTCCATGGGCTCCCTGGGTGCTGTGCCTGGTGCTGAGAGAGGAGAGACCCCACAGCCCTGCCCACCCTCCATGGGCTCCCTGGGTGCTGTGCCTGGTGCTGAGAGAGGAGAGACCCCACAGCCCTGCCCACCCTCCATGGGCTCCCTGGGTGCTGTGCCTGGTGTTGAGAGAGGAGACACCCCATGCCCTGCCCACCCTCCATGGGGCTCCCTGGGTGCTTTGCAGGGTGTTGAGAGAGGAGACACCCGACAGCCCTGCCCACCCTCCATGGGGCTCCCTGGGTGCTGTGCCTGGTGCTGAGAGAGGAGACAACCCACAGCCTTGCCCACCCTGCATGGGCTCCCTGGGTGCTGTGCCTGGTGCTGAGAGAGGAGAGACCCCACAGCCCTGCCCACCCTCCATGGGCTCCCTGGGTGCTGTGCAGGGTGCTGAGAGAGGAGACACACCACTGCCCTGCCCACCCTCCATGGGCTCCCTGGGTGCTGTGGAGGGTGCTGATAGAGGAGACACCCCACAGCCCTGCCCACCCTCCATGGGCTCCCTGGTTGCTGTGCAGGGTGCTGAGAGAGGAGACACACCACAGCCCTGCCCACCCTCCATGGGCTCCCTGGGTGCTGTGCAGGGTGCTGAGAGAGGAGAGACCCCACAGCACTGCCCACCCTCCATGGGCTACCTGGGTGCTGTGCCTGGTGCTGAGAGAGGAGACACCCCACAGCCCTGCCCACCCTCCATGGGGCTCCCTGGGTGCTGTGCAGGGTGCTGAGAGAGGAGACACCCCACAGCCCTGCCCACCCTCCATGGGGCTCCCTGGGTGCTGTGCCTGGTGCTGAGAGAGGAGAGACCCCACAGCCCTGCCCACGTCCATGGGCTCCCTGGGTGCTATGCCTGGTGCTGAGAGAGGAGAGACCCCACAGCCCTGCCCACCCTCCATGGGCTCCCTGGGTGCTGTGCCTGGTGCTGAGAGAGGAGAGACCCCACAGCCCTGCCCACCCTCCATGGGCTCCCTGGGTGCTGTGCAGGGTGCTGAGAGAGGAGACACCCCACAGCCCTGCCCACCCTCCATGGGCTTCCTGGGTGCTGTGCAGGGTGCTGAGAGAGGAGAGACCCCACAGCCCTGCCCACGCTCCATGGGATCCCTGGGTGCTGTGCCTGGTGCTGAGAGAGGAGACACACCACAGCCCTGCCCACCCTCCATGGGCTCCCTGAGTGCTGTGCAGGGTGCTGAGAGAGGAGAGACCCCACAGCCCTGCCCACCCTCCATGGGATCCCTGGGTGCTGTGCAGGGTGCTGAGAGAGGAGAGACCCCACAGCCCTGCCCACCCTCCATGGGCTCCCTGGGTGCTGTGCCTGGTGCTGAGAGAGGAGAGACCCCACAGCCCTGCCCACCCTCCATGGGCTCCCTGGGTGCTGTGCCTGGTGCTGAGAGAGGAGACACCCCACAGCCCTGCCCACCCTCCATGGGCTCCCTGGGTGCTGTGCCTGGTGCTGAGAGAGGAGAGACCCCACAGCCCTGCCCACCCTCCATGGGCTCCTTGGGTGCTGTGCAGGGTGCTGAGAGAGGAGACACCCCACAGCCCTGCCCACCCTCCATGGGCTTCCTGGGTGCTGTGCAGGGTGCTGAGAGAGGAGAGACCCCACAGCCCTGCCCACGCTCCATGGGCTCCCTGGGTGCTGTGCCTGGTGCTGAGAGAGGAGACACACCACAGCCCTGCCCACCCTCCATGGGCTCCCTGGGTGCTGTGCAGGGTGCTGAGAGAGGAGAGACCCCACAGCCCTGCCCACCCTCCATGGGATCCCTGGGTGCTGTGCAGGGTGCTGAGAGAGTAGAGACCCCACAGCCCTGCCCACCCTCCATGGGCTCCCTGGGTGCTGTGCCTGGTGCTGAGAGAGGAGACACCCCACAGCCCTGCCCACCCTCCATGGGGCTCCCTGGGTGCTGTGCCTGGTGCTGAGAGAGGAGAGACCCCACAGCCCTGCCCACGTCCATGGGCTCCCTGGGTGCTATGCCTGGTGCTGAGAGAGGAGAGACCCCACAGCCTTGCCCACCCTCCATGGGCTCCCTGGGTGCTGTGCCTGGTGCTGAGAGAGGAGACACCCCACAGCCCTGCCCACGTCCATGGGCTCCCTGGGTGCTATGCCTGGTGCTGAGAGAGGAGAGACCCCACAGCCCTGCCCAGCCTCCATGGGCTCCCTGGGTGCTGTGCCTGGTGCTGAGAGAGGAGACACCCCACAGCCCTGCCCACCCTCCATGGGCTCCCTGGGTGCTGTGCAGGGTGCTGAGAGAGGAGACAACCCACAGCCCTGCCCACCCTCCATGGGCTCCCTGGGTGCTGTGCCTGGTGCTGAGAGAGGAGAGACCCCACAGCCCTGCCCACCCTCCATGGGCTCCCTGGGTGCTGTGCCTGGTGCTGAGAGAGGAGAGACCCCACAGCCCTGCCCACCCTCCATGGGCTCCCTGGGTGCTGTGCAGGGTGCTGAGAGAGGAGACACCCCATGCCCTGCCCACCCTCCATGGGGCTCCCTGGGTGCTTTGCAGGGTGTTGAGAGAGGAGACACCCGACAGCCCTGCCCACCCTCCATGGGGCTCCCTGGGTGCTGTGCCTGGTGCTGAGAGAGGAGACAACCCACAGCCCTGCCCACCCTCCATGGGCTCCCTGGGTGCTGTGCCTGGTGCTGAGAGAGGAGAGACCCCACAGCCCTGCCCACCCTCCATGGGCTCCCTGGGTGCTGTGCAGGGTGCTGAGAGAGGAGACACACCACTGCCCTGCCCACCCTCCATGGGCTCCCTGGGTGCTGTGGAGGGTGCTGATAGAGGAGACACCCCACAGCCCTGCCCACCCTCCATGGGATCCCTGGGTGCTGTGCAGGGTGCTGAGAGAGGAGACACACCACAGCCCTGCCCACCCTCCTTGGGCTCCCTGGGTGCTGTGCAGGGTGCTGAGAGAGGAGAGACCCCACAGCCCTGCCCACCCTCCATGGGCTCCCTGGGTGCTGTGCAGGGTGCTGAGAGAGGAGAGACCCCACAGCACTGCCCACCCTCCATGGGCTACCTGGGTGCTGTGCCTGATGCTGAGAGAGGAGACACCCCACAGCCCTGCCCACCCTCCATGGGGCTCCCTGGGTGCTGTGCAGGGTGCTGAGAGAGGAGACACCCCACAGCCCTGCCCACCCTCCATGGGGCTCCCTGGGTGCTGTGCCTGGTGCTGAGAGAGGAGAGACCCCACAGCCCTGCCCACGTCCATGGGCTCCCTGGGTGCTATGCCTGGTGCTGAGAGAGGAGAGACCCCACAGCCCTGCCCACCCTCCATGGGCTCCCTGGGTGCTGTGCCTGGTGCTGAGAGAGGAGAGACCCCACAGCCCTGCCCACCCTCCATGGGCTCCCTGGGTGCTGTGCAGGGTGCTGAGAGAGGAGACACCCCACAGCCCTGCCCACCCTCCATGGGCTTCCTGGGTGCTGTGCAGGGTGCTGAGAGAGGAGAGACCCCACAGCCCTGCCCACCCTCCATGGGATCCCTGGGTGCTGTGCCTGGTGCTGAGAGAGGAGACACACCACAGCCCTGCCCACCCTCCATGGGCTCCCTGAGTGCTGTGCAGGGTGCTGAGAGAGGAGAGACCCCACAGCCCTGCCCACCCTCCATGGGATCCCTGGGTGCTGTGCAGGGTGCTGAGAGAGGAGAGACCCCACAGCCCTGCCCACCCTCCATGGGCTCCCTGGGTGCTGTGCCTGGTGCTGAGAGAGGAGACACCCCACAGCCCTGCCCACCCTCCATGGGCTCCCTGGGTGCTGTGCCTGGTGCTGAGAGAGGAGAGACCCCACAGCCCTGCCCACCCTCCATGGGCTCCCTGGGTGCTGTGCCTGGTGCTGAGAGAGGAGAGACCCCACAGCCCTGCCCACCCTCCATGGGCTCCCTGGGTGCTGTGCCTGGTGCTGAGAGAGGAGACACCCCACAGCCCTGCCCACCCTCCATGGGGCTCCCTGGGTGCTGTGCAGGGTGCTGAGAGAGGAGACACCCCACAGCCCTGCCCACCCTCCATGGGCTCCCTGGGTGCTGTGCAGGGTGCTGAGAGAGGAGACACCCCACAGCCCTGCCCACCCTCCATGGGCTCCCTGGGTGCTGTGCAGGGTGCTGAGAGAGGAGAGACCCCACAGCCCTGCCCACCCTCCATGGGCTCCCTGGGTGCTGTGCCTGGTGCTGAGAGAGGAGACACACCACAGCCCTGCCCACCCTCCATGGGCTCCCTGGGTGCTGTGCAGGGTGCTGAGAGAGGAGAGACCCCACAGCCCTGCCCACCCTCCATGGGCTCCCTGGGTGCTGTGCCTGGTGCTGAGAGAGGAGAGACCCCACAGCCCTGCCCACCCTCCATGGGCTCCCTGGGTGCTGTGCCTGGTGCTGAGAGAGGAGACACCCCACAGCCCTGCCCACCCTCCATGGGCTCACTGGGTGCTGTGCCTGGTGCTGAGAGAGGACAGACCCCACAGCCCTGCCCACCCTCCATGGGCTCCCTGGGTGCTGTGCCTGGTGCTGAGAGAGGAGAGACCCCACAGCCCTGCCCACCCTCCATGGGCTCCCTGGGTGCTGTGCCTGGTGCTGAGAGAGGAGACACCCCACAGCCCTGCCCACCCTCCATGGGGCTCCCTGGGTGCTGTGCAGGGTGCTGAGAGAGGAGACACCCCACAGCCCTGCCCACCCTCCATGGGCTCCCTGGGTGCTGTGCAGGGTGCTGAGAGAGGAGACACCCCACAGCCCTGCCCAGCCTCCATGGGCTCCCTGGGTGCTGTCCAGGGTGCTGAGAGAGGAGAGACCCCACAGCCCTGCCCACCCTCCATGGGCTCCCTGGGTGCTGTGCCTGGTGCTGAGAGAGGAGAGACCCCACAGCCCTGCCCACCCTCCATGGGCTCCCTGGGTGCTGTGCCTGGTGCTGAGAGAGGAGACACCCCACAGCCCTGCCCACCCTCCATGGGGCTCCCTGGGTGCTGTGCAGGGTGCTGAGAGAGGAGACACCCCACAGCCCTGCCCACCCTCCATGGGGCTCCCTGGGTGCTGTGCCTGGTGCTGAGAGAGGAGAGACCCCACAGCCCTGCCCACGTCCATGGGCTCCCTGGGTGCTATGCCTGGTTCTGAGAGAGGAGAGACCCCACAGCCCTGCCCACCCTCCATGGGCTCCCTGGGTGCTGTGCCTGGTGCTGAGAGAGGAGACACCCCACAGCCCTGCCCACCCTCCATGGGCTCCCTGGGTGCTGTGCCTGGTGCTGAGAGAGGAGAGACCCCACAGCCCTGCCCACCCTCCATGGGCTCCTTGGGTGCTGTGCAGGGTGCTGAGAGAGGAGACACCTCACAGCCCTGCCCACCCTCCATGGACTTCCTGGGTGCTGTGCAGGGTGCTGAGAGAGGAGAGACCCCACAGCCCTGCCCACGCTCCATGGGCTCCCTGGGTGCTGTGCCTGGTGCTGAGAGAGGAGACACACCACAGCCCTGCCCACCCTCCATGGGCTCCCTGGGTGCTGTGCAGGGTGCTGAGAGAGGAGAGACCCCACAGCCCTGCCCACCCTCCATGGGATCCCTGGGTGCTGTGCAGGGTGCTGAGAGAGTAGAGACCCCACAGCCCTGCCCACCCTCCATGGGCTCCCTGGGTGCTGTGCCTGGTGCTGAGAGAGGAGACACCCCACAGCCCTGCCCACCCTCCATGGGGCTCCCTGGGTGCTGTGCCTGGTGCTGAGAGAGGAGAGACCCCACAGCCCTGCCCACCCTCCATGGGATCCCTGGGTGCTGTGCAGGGTGCTGAGAGAGTAGAGACCCCACAGCCCTGCCCACCCTCCATGGGCTCCCTGGGTGCTGTGCCTGGTGCTGAGAGAGGAGACACCCCACAGCCCTGCCCACCCTCCATGGGCTCCCTGGGTGCTGTGCCTGGTGCTGAGAGAGGAGAGACCCCACAGCCCTGCCCACGTCCATGGGCTCCCTGGGTGCTATGCCTGGTGCTGAGAGAGGAGAGACCCCACAGCCTTGCCCACCCTCCATGGGCTCCCTGGGTGCTGTGCCTGGTGCTGAGAGAGGAGACACCCCACAGCCCTGCCCACGTCCATGGGCTCCCTGGGTGCTATGCCTGGTGCTGAGAGAGGAGAGACCCCACAGCCCTGCCCACCCTCCATGGGCTCCCTGGGTGCTGTGCCTGGTGCTGAGAGAGGAGACACCCCACAGCCCTGCCCACCCTCCATGGGCTCCCTGGGTGCTGTGCCTGGTGCTGAGAGAGGAGAGACCCCACAGCCCTGCCCACCCTCCATGGGTTCCCTGGGTGCTGTGCAGGGTGCTGAGAGAGGAGACACCCCACAGCCCTGCCCACCCTCCATGGGCTTCCTGGGTGCTGTGCAGGGTGCTGAGAGAGGAGAGACCCCACAGCCCTGCCCACGCTCCATGGGCTCCCTGGGTGCTGTGCCTGGTGCTGAGAGAGAAGAGACCCCTCAGCCCTGCCCACCCTCCATGGGGCTCCCTGGGTGCTGTGCAGGGTGCTGAGAGAGGAGACACCCCACAGCCCTGCCCACCCTCCATGGGGCTCCCTGGGTGCTGTGCCTGGTGCTGAGAGAGGAGAGACCCCACAGCCCTGCCCACCCTCCAAGGGCTCCCTGGGTACTGTGCCTGGTGCTGAGAGAGGAGACACCCCACAGCCCTGCCCACCCTCCATGGGGCTCCCTGGGTGCTGTGCAGGGTGCTGAGAGAGGAGACACCCCACAGCCCTGCCCACCCTCCATGGGGCTCCCTGGGTGCTGTGCCTGGTGCTGAGAGAGGAGAGACCCCACAGCCCTGCCCACCCTCCATGGGCTCCCTGGGTGCTGTGCCTGGTGCTGAGAGAGGAGACACCCCACAGCCCTGCCCAGCCTCCATGGGCTCCCTGGGTGCTGTGCCTGGTGCTGAGAGAGGAGAGACCCCACAGCCCTGCCCACCCTCCATGGGTTCCCTGGGTGCTGTGCCTGGTGCTGAGAGAGGAGAGACCCCACAGCCCTGCCCACCTTCCATGGGCTCCCTGGGTGCTGTGCCTGGTGCTGAGAGAGGAGACACCCCACAGCCCTGACCACCCTCCATGGGGCTCCCTGGGTGCTGTGCAGGGTGCTGAGAGAGGAGAGACCCCACAGCCCTGCCCACCCTCCATGGGATCCCTGGGTGCTGTGCAGGGTGCTGAGAGAGGAGAGACCCCACAGCCCTGCCCACCCTCCATGGGCTCCCTGGGTGCTGTGCCTGGTGCTGAGAGAGGAGACACACCACAGCCCTGCCCACCCTCCATGGGCTCCCTGGGTGCTGTGCCTGGTGCTGAGAGAGGAGAGACCCCACAGCCCTGCCCACCCTCCATGGGCTCCCTGGGTGCTGTGCAGGGTGCTGAGAGAGGAGAGACCCCACAGCCCTGCCCACCCTCCATGGGCTCCCTGGGTGCTGTGCAGGGTGCTGAGAGAGGAGAGACCCCACAGCCCTGCCCACCCTCCATGGGCTCCCTGGGTGCTGTGCCTGGTGCTGAGAGAGGAGAGACCCCACAGCCCTGCCCACCCTCCATGGGGCTCCCTGGGTGCTGTGCAGGGTCCTGAGAGAGGAGACACCCCACAGCCCTGCCCACCCTCCATGGGGCTCCCTGGTTGCTGTGCAGGGTGCTGAGAGAGGAGACACCCCACAGCCCTGCCCACCCTCCATGGGCTCCCTGGGTGCTGTGCCTGGTGCTGAGAGAGGAGACACCCCACAGCCCTGCCCAACCTCCTTGGGGCTTCCTGGGTGCTGTGCAGGGTGCTGAGAGAGGAGACACCCCACTGCCCTGCCCAACCTCCATGGGGCTCCCTGGGTGCTGTGCCTGGTGCTGAGAGAGGAGAGACCCCACAGCCCTGCCCACCCTCCATGGGCTCCCTGGGTGCTGTGCCTGGTGCTGAGAGAGGAGACACCCCACAGCCCTGCCCACGTCCATGGGCTCCCTGGGTGCTATGCCTGGTGCTGAGAGAGGAGAGACCCCACAGCCCTGCCCACCCTCCATGGGCTCCCTGGGTGCTGTGCCTGGTGCTGAGAGAGGAGACACCCCACAGCCCTGCCCACCCTCCATGGGCTTCCTGCGTGCTGTGCAGGGTGCTGAGAGAGGAGAGACCCCACAGACCTGCCCACGCTCCATGGGCTCCCTGGGTGCTGTGCCTGGTGCTGAGAGAGGAGACACACCACAGCCCTGCCCACCCTCCATGGGCTCCCTGGGTGCTGTGCCTGGTGCTGAGAGAGGAGACACCCCACAGCCCTGCCCACCCTCCATGGGGCTCCCTGGGTGCTGTGCAGGGTGCTGAGAGAGGAGACACCCCACAGCCCTGCCCACCCTCCATGGGGCTCCCTGGGTGCTTTGCAGGGTGCTGAGAGAGGAGACACCCGACAGCCCTGCCCACCCTCCATGGGGCTCCCTGGGTGCTGTGCCTGGTGCTGAGAGAGGAGACAACCCACAGCCTTGCCCACCCTGCATGGGCTCCCTGGGTGCTGTGCCTGGTGCTGAGAGAGGAGAGACCCCACAGCCCTGCCCACCCTCCATGGGCTCCCTGGGTGCTGTGCAGGGTGCTGAGAGAGGAGACACACCACTGCCCTGCCCACCCTCCATGGGCTCCCTGGGTGCTGTGGAGGGTGCTGAGAGAGGAGACACCCCACAGCCCTGCCCACCCTCCATGGGTTCCCTGGTTGCTGTGCAGGGTGCTGAGAGAGGAGACACACCACAGCCCTGCCCACCCTCCATGGGCTCCCTGGGTGCTGTGCAGGGTGCTGAGAGAGGAGAGACCCCACAGCCCTGCCCACCCTCCATGGGCTCCCTGGGTGCTGTGCAGGGTGCTGAGAGAGGAGAGACCCCACAGCACTGCCCACCCTCCATGGGCTACCTGGGTGCTGTGCCTGGTGCTGAGAGAGGAGACACCCCACAGCCCTGCCCACCCTCCATGGGGCTCCCTGGGTGCTGTGCAGGGTGCTGAGAGAGGAGACACCCCACAGCCCTGCCCACGTCCATGGGCTCCCTGGGTGCTATGCCTGGTGCTGAGAGAGGAGAGACCCCACAGCCCTGCCCACCCTCCATGGGCTCCCTGGGTGCTGTGCCTGGTGCTGAGAGAGGAGAGACCCCACAGCCCTGCCCACCCTCCATGGGCTCCCTGGGTGCTGTGCCTGGTGCTGAGAGAGGAGAGACCCCACAGCCCTGCCCACCCTCCATGGGCTCCTTGGGTGCTGTGCAGGGTGCTGAGAGAGGAGAGACCCCACAGCCCTGCCCACCCTCCATGGGCTTCCTGGGTGCTGTGCAGGGTGCTGAGAGAGGAGAGACCCCACAGCCCTGCCCACGCTCCATGGGCTCCCTGGGTGCTGTGCCTGGTGCTGAGAGAGGAGACACACCACAGCCCTGCCCACCCTCCATGGGCTCCCTGGGTGCTGTGCAGGGTGCTGAGAGAGGAGAGACCCCACAGCCCTGCCCACCCTCCATGGGATCCCTGGGTGCTGTGCAGGGTGCTGAGAGAGTAGAGACCCCACAGCCCTGCCCACCCTCCATGGGCTCCCTGGGTGCTGTGCCTGGTGCTGAGAGAGGAGACACCCCACAGCCCAACCCACCCTCCATGGGGCTCCCTGGGTGCTGTGCCTGGTGCTGAGAGAGGAGAGACCCCACAGCCCTGCCCACGTCCATGGGCTCCCTGGGTGCTATGCCTGGTGTTGAGAGAGGAGAGACCCCACAGCCTTGCCCACCCTCCATGGGCTCCCTGGGTGCTGTGCCTGGTGCTGAGAGAGGAGACACCCCACAGCCCTGCCCACGTCCATGGGCTCCCTGGGTGCTATGCCTGGTGCTGAGAGAGGAGAGACCCCACAGCCCTGCCCAGCCTCCATGGGCTCCCTGGGTGCTGTGCCTGGTGCTGAGAGAGGAGACACCCCACAGCCCTGCCCACCCTCCATGGGCTCCCTGGGTGCTGTGCAGGGTGCTGAGAGAGGAGACAACCCACAGCCCTGCCCACCCTCCATGGGCTCCCAGGGTGCTGTGCCTGGTGCTGAGAGAGGAGAGACCCCACAGCCCTGCCCACCCTCCATGGGCTCCCTGGGTGCTGTGCCTGGTGCTGAGAGAGGAGAGACCCCACAGCCCTGCCCACCCTCCATGGGCTCCCTGGGTGCTGTGCCTGGTGTTGAGAGAGGAGACACCCCATGCCCTGCCCACCCTCCATGGGGCTCCCTGGGTGCTTTGCAGGGTGTTGAGAGAGGAGACACCCGACAGCCCTGCCCACCCTCCATGGGGCTCCCTGGGTGCTGTGCCTGGTGCTGAGAGAGGAGACAACCCACAGCCTTGCCCACCCTGCATGGGCTCCCTGGGTGCTGTGCCTGGTGCTGAGAGAGGAGAGACCCCACAGCCCTGCCCACCCTCCATGGGCTCCCTGGGTGCTGTGCAGGGTGCTGAGAGAGGAGACACACCACTGCCCTGCCCACCCTCCATGGGCTCCCTGGTTGCTGTGCAGGGTGCTGAGAGAGGAGACACACCACAGCCCTGCCCACCCTCCATGGGCTCCCTGGGTGCTGTGCAGGGTGCTGAGAGAGGAGAGACCCCACAGCACTGCCCACCCTCCATGGGCTACCTGGGTGCTGTGCCTGGTGCTGAGAGAGGAGACACCCCACAGCCCTGCCCACCCTCCATGGGGCTCCCTGGGTGCTGTGCAGGGTGCTGAGAGAGGAGACACCCCACAGCCCTGCCCACCCTCCATGGGGCTCCCTGGGTGCTGTGCCTGGTGCTGAGAGAGGAGAGACCCCACAGCCCTGCCCACGTCCATGGGCTCCCTGGGTGCTATGCCTGGTGCTGAGAGAGGAGAGACCCCACAGCCCTGCCCACCCTCCATGGGCTCCCTGGGTGCTGTGCCTGGTGCTGAGAGAGGAGAGACCCCACAGCCCTGCCCACCCTCCATGGGCTCCCTGGGTGCTGTGCAGGGTGCTGAGAGAGGAGACACCCCACAGCCCTGCCCACCCTCCATGGGCTTCCTGGGTGCTGTGCAGGGTGCTGAGAGAGGAGAGACCCCACAGCCCTGCCCACGCTCCATGGGATCCCTGGGTGCTGTGCCTGGTGCTGAGAGAGGAGACACACCACAGCCCTGCCCACCCTCCATGGGCTCCCTGAGTGCTGTGCAGGGTGCTGAGAGAGGAGACACACCACAGCCCTGCCCACCCTCCATGGGATCCCTGGGTGCTGTGCAGGGTGCTGAGAGAGGAGAGACCCCACAGCCCTGCCCACCCTCCATGGGCTCCCTGGGTGCTGTGCCTGGTGCTGAGAGAGGAGAGACCCCACAGCCCTGCCCACCCTCCATGGGCTCCCTGGGTGCTGTGCCTGGTGCTGAGAGAGGAGACACCCCACAGCCCTGCCCACCCTCCATGGGCTCCCTGGGTGCTGTGCCTGGTGCTGAGAGAGGAGAGACCCCACAGCCCTGCCCACCCTCCATGGGCTCCTTGGGTGCTGTGCAGGGTGCTGAGAGAGGAGACACCCCACAGCCCTGCCCACCCTCCATGGGCTTCCTGGGTGCTGTGCAGGGTGCTGAGAGAGGAGACAACCCACAGCCCTGCCCACCCTCCATGGGCTCCCTGGGTGCTGTGCCTGGTGCTGAGAGAGGAGAGACCCCACAGCCCTGCCCACCCTCCATGGGCTCCCTGGGTGCTGTGCCTGGTGCTGAGAGAGGAGAGACCCCACAGCCCTGCCCACCCTCCATGGGCTCCCTGGGTGCTGTGCCTGGTGTTGAGAGAGGAGACACCCCATGCCCTGCCCACCCTCCATGGGGCTCCCTGGGTGCTTTGCAGGGTGTTGAGAGAGGAGACACCCGACAGCCCTGCCCACCCTCCATGGGGCTCCCTGGGTGCTGTGCCTGGTGCTGAGAGAGGAGACAACCCACAGCCTTGCCCACCCTGCATGGGCTCCCTGGGTGCTGTGCCTGGTGCTGAGAGAGGAGAGACCCCACAGCCCTGCCCACCCTCCATGGGCTCCCTGGGTGCTTTGCAGGGTGCTGAGAGAGGAGACACACCACTGCCCTGCCCACCCTCCATGGGCTCCCTGGGTGCTGTGGAGGGTGCTGATAGAGGAGACACCGACAGCCCTGCCCACCCTCCATGGGATCCCTGGGTGCTGTGCAGGGTGCTGAGAGAGGAGACACACCACAGCCCTGCCCACCCTCCATGGGCTCCCTGGGTGCTGTGCAGGGTGCTGAGAGAGGAGAGACCCCACAGCCCTGCCCACCCTCCATGGGCTCCCTGGGTGCTGTGCAGGGTGCTGAGAGAGGAGAGACCCCACAGCACTGCCCACCCTCCATGGGCTACCTGGGTGCTGTGCCTGATGCTGAGAGAGGAGACACCCCACAGCCCTGCCCACCCTCCATGGGGCTCCCTGGGTGCTGTGCAGGGTGCTGAGAGAGGAGACACCCCACAGCCCTGCCCACCCTCCATGGGGCTCCCTGGGTGCTGTGCCTGGTGCTGAGAGAGGAGAGACCCCACAGCCCTGCCCACGTCCATGGGCTCCCTGGGTGCTATGCCTGGTGCTGAGAGAGGAGAGACCCCACAGCCCTGCCCACCCTCCATGGGCTCCCTGGGTGCTGTGCCTGGTGCTGAGAGAGGAGAGACCCCACAGCCCTGCCCACCCTCCATGGGCTCCCTGGGTGCTGTGCAGGGTGCTGAGAGAGGAGACACCCCACAGCCCTGCCCACCCTCCATGGGCTTCCTGGGTGCTGTGCAGGGTGCTGAGAGAGGAGAGACCCCACAGCCCTGCCCACCCTCCATGGGATCCCTGGGTGCTGTGCCTGGTGCTGAGAGAGGAGACACACCACAGCCCTGCCCACCCTCCATGGGCTCCCTGAGTGCTGTGCAGGGTGCTGAGAGAGGAGAGACCCCACAGCCCTGCCCACCCTCCATGGGATCCCTGGGTGCTGTGCAGGGTGCTGAGAGAGGAGAGACCCCACAGCCCTGCCCACCCTCCATGGGCTCCCTGGGTGCTGTGCCTGGTGCTGAGAGAGGAGACACCCCACAGCCCTGCCCACCCTCCATGGGCTCCCTGGGTGCTGTGCCTGGTGCTGAGAGAGGAGAGACCCCACAGCCCTGCCCACCCTCCATGGGCTCCCTGGGTGCTGTGCCTGGTGCTGAGAGAGGAGAGACCCCACAGCCCTGCCCACCCTCCATGGGCTCCCTGGGTGCTGTGCCTGGTGCTGAGAGAGGAGACACCCCACAGCCCTGCCCACCCTCCATGGGGCTCCCTGGGTGCTGTGCAGGGTGCTGAGAGAGGAGACACCCCACAGCCCTGCCCACCCTCCATGGGCTCCCTGGGTGCTGTGCAGGGTGCTGAGAGAGGAGACACCCCACAGCCCTGCCCACCCTCCATGGGCTCCCTGGGTGCTGTGCAGGGTGCTGAGAGAGGAGAGACCCCACAGCCCTGCCCACCCTCCATGGGCTCCCTGGGTGCTGTGCCTGGTGCTGAGAGAGGAGACACACCACAGCCCTGCCCACCCTCCATGGGGCTCCCTGGGTGCTGTGCAGGGTGCTGAGAGAGGAGAGACCCCACAGCCCTGCCCACCCTCCATGGGCTCCCTGGGTGCTGTGCCTGGTGCTGAGAGAGGAGAGACCCCACAGCCCTGCCCACCCTCCATGGGCTCCCTGGGTGCTGTGCCTGGTGCTGAGAGAGGAGACACCCCACAGCCCTGCCCACCCTCCATGGGCTCACTGGGTGCTGTGCCTGGTGCTGAGAGAGGAGAGACCCCACAGCCCTGCCCACCCTCCATGGGCTCCCTGGGTGCTGTGCCTGGTGCTGAGAGAGGAGAGACCCCACAGCCCTGCCCACCCTCCATGGGCTCCCTGGGTGCTGTGCCTGGTGCTGAGAGAGGAGACACCCCACAGCCCTGCCCACCCTCCATGGGGCTCCCTGGGTGCTGTGCAGGGTGCTGAGAGAGGAAACACCCCACAGCCCTGCCCACCCTCCATGGGCTCCCTGGGTGCTGTGCAGGGTGCTGAGAGAGGAGACACCCCACAGCACTGCCCACCCTCCATGGGCTCCCTGGGTGCTGTCCAGGGTGCTGAGAGAGGAGAGACCCCACAGCCCTGCCCACCCTCCATGGGCTCCCTGGGTGCTGTGCCTGGTGCTGAGAGAGGAGACACACCACAGCCCTGCCCACCCTCCATGGGCTCCCTGGGTGCTGTGCAGGGTGCTGAGAGAGGAGAGACCCCACAGCCCTGCCCACCCTCCATGGGCTCCCTGGGTGCTGTGCCTGGTGCTGAGAGAGGAGAGACCCCACAGCCCTGCCCACCCTCCATGGGCTCCCTGGGTGCTGTGCCTGGTGCTGAGAGAGGAGACACCCCACAGCCCTGCCCACCCTCCATGGGGCTCCCTGGGTGCTGTGCAGGGTGCTGAGAGAGGAGACACCCCACAGCCCTGCCCACCCTCCATGGGGCTCCCTGGGTGCTGTGCCTGGTGCTGAGAGAGGAGAGACCCCACAGCCCTGCCCACGTCCATGGGCTCCCTGGGTGCTATGCCTGGTGCTGAGAGAGGAGAGACCCCACAGCCCTGCCCACCCTCCATGGGCTCCCTGGGTGCTGTGCCTGGTGCTGAGAGAGGAGACACCCCACAGCCCTGCCCACCCTCCATGGGCTCCCTGGGTGCTGTGCCTGGTGCTGAGAGAGGAGAGACCCCACAGCCCTGCCCACCCTCCATGGGCTCCTTGGGTGCTGTGCAGGGTGCTGAGAGAGGAGACACCCCACAGCCCTGCCCACCCTCCATGGGCTTCCTGGGTGCTGTGCAGGGTGCTGAGAGAGGAGAGACCCCACAGCCCTGCCCACGCTCCATGGGCTCCCTGGGTGCTGTGCCTGGTGCTGAGAGAGGAGACACACCACAGCCCTGCCCACCCTCCATGGGCTCCCTGGGTGCTGTGCAGGGTGCTGAGAGAGGAGAGACCCCACAGCCCTGCCCACCCTCCATGGGATCCCTGGGTGCTGTGCAGGGTGCTGAGAGAGTAGAGACCCCACAGCCCTGCCCACCCTCCATGGGCTCCCTGGGTGCTGTGCCTGGTGCTGAGAGAGGAGACACCCCACAGCCCTGCCCACCCTCCATGGGGCTCCCTGGGTGCTGTGCCTGGTGCTGAGAGAGGAGAGACCCCACAGCCCTGCCCACGTCCATGGGCTCCCTGGGTGCTATGCCTGGTGCTGAGAGAGGAGAGACCCCACAGCCTTGCCCACCCTCCATGGGCTCCCTGGGTGCTGTGCCTGGTGCTGAGAGAGGAGACACCCCACAGCCCTGCCCACGTCCATGGGCTCCCTGGGTGCTATGCCTGGTGCTGAGAGAGGAGAGACCCCACAGCCCTGCCCAGCCTCCATGGGCTCCCTGGGTGCTGTGCCTGGTGCTGAGAGAGGAGACACCCCACAGCCCTGCCCACCCTCCATGGGCTCCCTGGGTGCTGTGCAGGGTGCTGAGAGAGGAGACAACCCACAGCCCTGCCCACCCTCCATGGGCTCCCTGGGTGCTGTGCCTGGTGCTGAGAGAGGAGAGACCCCACAGCCCTGCCCACCCTCCATGGGCTCCCTGGGTGCTGTGCCTGGTGCTGAGAGAGGAGAGACCCCACAGCCCTGCCCACCCTCCATGGGCTCCCTGGGTGCTGTGCCTGGTGTTGAGAGAGGAGACACCCCATGCCCTGCCCACCCTCCATGGGGCTCCCTGGGTGCTTTGCAGGGTGTTGAGAGAGGAGACACCCGACAGCCCTGCCCACCCTCCATGGGGCTCCCTGGGTGCTGTGCCTGGTGCTGAGAGAGGAGACAACCCACAGCCTTGCCCACCCTGCATGGGCTCCCTGGGTGCTGTGCCTGGTGCTGAGAGAGGAGAGACCCCACAGCCCTGCCCACCCTCCATGGGCTCCCTGGGTGCTGTGCAGGGTGCTGAGAGAGGAGACACACCACTGCCCTGCCCACCCTCCATGGGCTCCCTGGGTGCTGTGGAGGGTGCTGATAGAGGAGACACCCCACAGCCCTGCCCACCCTCCATGGGATCCCTGGGTGCTGTGCAGGGTGCTGAGAGAGGAGACACACCACAGCCCTGCCCACCCTCCATGGGCTCCCTGGGTGCTGTGCAGGGTGCTGAGAGAGGAGAGACCCCACAGCCCTGCCCACCCTCCATGGGCTCCCTGGGTGCTGTGCAGGGTGCTGAGAGAGGAGAGACCCCACAGCACTGCCCACCCTCCATGGGCTACCTGGGTGCTGTGCCTGATGCTGAGAGAGGAGACACCCCACAGCCCTGCCCACCCTCCATGGGGCTCCCTGGGTGCTGTGCAGGGTGCTGAGAGAGGAGACACCCCACAGCCCTGCCCACCCTCCATGGGGCTCCCTGGGTGCTGTGCCTGGTGCTGAGAGAGGAGAGACCCCACAGCCCTGCCCACGTCCATGGGCTCCCTGGGTGCTATGCCTGGTGCTGAGAGAGGAGAGACCCCACAGCCCTGCCCACCCTCCATGGGCTCCCTGGGTGCTGTGCCTGGTGCTGAGAGAGGAGAGACCCCACAGCCCTGCCCACCCTCCATGGGCTCCCTGGGTGCTGTGCAGGGTGCTGAGAGAGGAGACACCCCACAGCCCTGCCCACCCTCCATGGGCTTCCTGGGTGCTGTGCAGGGTGCTGAGAGAGGAGAGACCCCACAGCCCTGCCCACCCTCCATGGGATCCCTGGGTGCTGTGCCTGGTGCTGAGAGAGGAGACACACCACAGCCCTGCCCACCCTCCATGGGCTCCCTGAGTGCTGTGCAGGGTGCTGAGAGAGGAGAGACCCCACAGCCCTGCCCACCCTCCATGGGATCCCTGGGTGCTGTGCAGGGTGCTGAGAGAGGAGAGACCCCACAGCCCTGCCCACCCTCCATGGGCTCCCTGGGTGCTGTGCCTGGTGCTGAGAGAGGAGACACCCCACAGCCCTGCCCACCCTCCATGGGCTCCCTGGGTGCTGTGCCTGGTGCTGAGAGAGGAGAGACCCCACAGCCCTGCCCACCCTCCATGGGCTCCCTGGGTGCTGTGCCTGGTGCTGAGAGAGGAGAGACCCCACAGCCCTGCCCACCCTCCATGGGCTCCCTGGGTGCTGTGCCTGGTGCTGAGAGAGGAGACACCCCACAGCCCTGCCCACCCTCCATGGGGCTCCCTGGGTGCTGTGCAGGGTGCTGAGAGAGGAGACACCCCACAGCCCTGCCCACCCTCCATGGGCTCCCTGGGTGCTGTGCAGGGTGCTGAGAGAGGAGACACCCCACAGCCCTGCCCACCCTCCATGGGCTCCCTGGGTGCTGTGCAGGGTGCTGAGAGAGGAGAGACCCCACAGCCCTGCCCACCCTCCATGGGCTCCCTGGGTGCTGTGCCTGGTGCTGAGAGAGGAGACACACCACAGCCCTGCCCACCCTCCATGGGCTCCCTGGGTGCTGTGCAGGGTGCTGAGAGAGGAGAGACCCCACAGCCCTGCCCACCCTCCATGGGCTCCCTGGGTGCTGTGCCTGGTGCTGAGAGAGGAGAGACCCCACAGCCCTGCCCACCCTCCATGGGCTCCCTGGGTGCTGTGCCTGGTGCTGAGAGAGGAGACACCCCACAGCCCTGCCCACCCTCCATGGGCTCACTGGGTGCTGTGCCTGGTGCTGAGAGAGGAGAGACCCCACAGCCCTGCCCACCCTCCATGGGCTCCCTGGGTGCTGTGCCTGGTGCTGAGAGAGGAGAGACCCCACAGCCCTGCCCACCCTCCATGGGCTCCCTGGGTGCTGTGCCTGGTGCTGAGAGAGGAGACACCCCACAGCCCTGCCCACCCTCCATGGGGCTCCCTGGGTGCTGTGCAGGGTGCTGAGAGAGGAAACACCCCACAGCCCTGCCCACCCTCCATGGGCTCCCTGGGTGCTGTGCAGGGTGCTGAGAGAGGAGACACCCCACAGCACTGCCCACCCTCCATGGGCTCCCTGGGTGCTGTCCAGGGTGCTGAGAGAGGAGAGACCCCACAGCCCTGCCCACCCTCCATGGGCTCCCTGGGTGCTGTGCCTGGTGCTGAGAGAGGAGACACACCACAGCCCTGCCCACCCTCCATGGGCTCCCTGGGTGCTGTGCAGGGTGCTGAGAGAGGAGAGACCCCACAGCCCTGCCCACCCTCCATGGGCTCCCTGGGTGCTGTGCCTGGTGCTGAGAGAGGAGAGACCCCACAGCCCTGCCCACCCTCCATGGGCTCCCTGGGTGCTGTGCCTGGTGCTGAGAGAGGAGACACCCCACAGCCCTGCCCACCCTCCATGGGGCTCCCTGGGTGCTGTGCAGGGTGCTGAGAGAGGAGACACCCCACAGCCCTGCCCACCCTCCATGGGGCTCCCTGGGTGCTGTGCCTGGTGCTGAGAGAGGAGAGACCCCACAGCCCTGCCCACGTCCATGGGCTCCCTGGGTGCTATGCCTGGTGCTGAGAGAGGAGAGACCCCACAGCCCTGCCCACCCTCCATGGGCTCCCTGGGTGCTGTGCCTGGTGCTGAGAGAGGAGACACCCCACAGCCCTGCCCACCCTCCATGGGCTCCCTGGGTGCTGTGCCTGGTGCTGAGAGAGGAGAGACCCCACAGCCCTGCCCACCCTCCATGGGCTCCTTGGGTGCTGTGCAGGGTGCTGAGAGAGGAGACACCCCACAGCCCTGCCCACCCTCCATGGGCTTCCTGGGTGCTGTGCAGGGTGCTGAGAGAGGAGAGACCCCACAGCCCTGCCCACGCTCCATGGGCTCCCTGGGTGCTGTGCCTGGTGCTGAGAGAGGAGACACACCACAGCCCTGCCCACCCTCCATGGGCTCCCTGGGTGCTGTGCAGGGTGCTGAGAGAGGAGAGACCCCACAGCCCTGCCCACCCTCCATGGGATCCCTGGGTGCTGTGCAGGGTGCTGAGAGAGTAGAGACCCCACAGCCCTGCCCACCCTCCATGGGCTCCCTGGGTGCTGTGCCTGGTGCTGAGAGAGGAGACACCCCACAGCCCTGCCCACCCTCCATGGGGCTCCCTGGGTGCTGTGCCTGGTGCTGAGAGAGGAGAGACCCCACAGCCCTGCCCACGTCCATGGGCTCCCTGGGTGCTATGCCTGGTGCTGAGAGAGGAGAGACCCCACAGCCTTGCCCACCCTCCATGGGCTCCCTGGGTGCTGTGCCTGGTGCTGAGAGAGGAGACACCCCACAGCCCTGCCCACGTCCATGGGCTCCCTGGGTGCTATGCCTGGTGCTGAGAGAGGAGAGACCCCACAGCCCTGCCCACCCTCCATGGGCTCCCTGGGTGCTGTGCCTGGTGCTGAGAGAGGAGACACCCCACAGCCCTGCCCACCCTCCATGGGCTCCCTGGGTGCTGTGCCTGGTGCTGAGAGAGGAGAGACCCCACAGCCCTGCCCACCCTCCATGGGTTCCCTGGGTGCTGTGCAGGGTGCTGAGAGAGGAGACACCCCACAGCCCTGCCCACCCTCCATGGGCTTCCTGGGTGCTGTGCAGGGTGCTGAGAGAGGAGAGACCCCACAGCCCTGCCCAGCCTCCATGGGCTCCCTGGGTGCTGTGCCTGGTGCTGAGAGAGGAGACACCCCACAGCCCTGCCCACCCTCCATGGGCTCCCTGGGTGCTGTGCAGGGTGCTGAGAGAGGAGACAACCCACAGCCCTGCCCACCCTCCATGGGCTCCCTGGGTGCTGTGCCTGGTGCTGAGAGAGGAGAGACCCCACAGCCCTGCCCACCCTCCATGGGCTCCCTGGGTGCTGTGCCTGGTGCTGAGAGAGGAGAGACCCCACAGCCCTGCCCACCCTCCATGGGCTCCCTGGGTGCTGTGCCTGGTGTTGAGAGAGGAGACACCCCATGCCCTGCCCACCCTCCATGGGGCTCCCTGGGTGCTTTGCAGGGTGTTGAGAGAGGAGACACCCGACAGCCCTGCCCACCCTCCATGGGGCTCCCTGGGTGCTGTGCCTGGTGCTGAGAGAGGAGACAACCCACAGCCTTGCCCACCCTGCATGGGCTCCCTGGGTGCTGTGCCTGGTGCTGAGAGAGGAGAGACCCCACAGCCCTGCCCACCCTCCATGGGCTCCCTGGGTGCTGTGCAGGGTGCTGAGAGAGGAGACACACCACTGCCCTGCCCACCCTCCATGGGCTCCCTGGTTGCTGTGCAGGGTGCTGAGAGAGGAGACACACCACAGCCCTGCCCACCCTCCATGGGCTCCCTGGGTGCTGTGCAGGGTGCTGAGAGAGGAGAGACCCCACAGCACTGCCCACCCTCCATGGGCTACCTGGGTGCTGTGCCTGGTGCTGAGAGAGGAGACACCCCACAGCCCTGCCCACCCTCCATGGGGCTCCCTGGGTGCTGTGCAGGGTGCTGAGAGAGGAGACACCCCACAGCCCTGCCCACCCTCCATGGGGCTCCCTGGGTGCTGTGCCTGGTGCTGAGAGAGGAGAGACCCCACAGCCCTGCCCACGTCCATGGGCTCCCTGGGTGCTATGCCTGGTGCTGAGAGAGGAGAGACCCCACAGCCCTGCCCACCCTCCATGGGCTCCCTGGGTGCTGTGCCTGGTGCTGAGAGAGGAGAGACCCCACAGCCCTGCCCACCCTCCATGGGCTCCCTGGGTGCTGTGCAGGGTGCTGAGAGAGGAGACACCCCACAGCCCTGCCCACCCTCCATGGGCTTCCTGGGTGCTGTGCAGGGTGCTGAGAGAGGAGAGACCCCACAGCCCTGCCCACGCTCCATGGGATCCCTGGGTGCTGTGCCTGGTGCTGAGAGAGGAGACACACCACAGCCCTGCCCACCCTCCATGGGCTCCCTGAGTGCTGTGCAGGGTGCTGAGAGAGGAGACACACCACAGCCCTGCCCACCCTCCATGGGATCCCTGGGTGCTGTGCAGGGTGCTGAGAGAGGAGAGACCCCACAGCCCTGCCCACCCTCCATGGGCTCCCTGGGTGCTGTGCCTGGTGCTGAGAGAGGAGAGACCCCACAGCCCTGCCCACCCTCCATGGGCTCCCTGGGTGCTGTGCCTGGTGCTGAGAGAGGAGACACCCCACAGCCCTGCCCACCCTCCATGGGCTCCCTGGGTGCTGTGCCTGGTGCTGAGAGAGGAGAGACCCCACAGCCCTGCCCACCCTCCATGGGCTCCTTGGGTGCTGTGCAGGGTGCTGAGAGAGGAGACACCCCACAGCCCTGCCCACCCTCCATGGGCTTCCTGGGTGCTGTGCAGGGTGCTGAGAGAGGAGAGACCCCACAGCCCTGCCCACGCTCCATGGGCTCCCTGGGTGCTGTGCCTGGTGCTGAGAGAGGAGACACACCACAGCCCTGCCCACCCTCCATGGGCTCCCTGGGTGCTGTGCAGGGTGCTGAGAGAGGAGAGACCCCACAGCCCTGCCCACCCTCCATGGGATCCCTGGGTGCTGTGCAGGGTGCTGAGAGAGTAGAGACCCCACAGCCCTGCCCACCCTCCTTGGGCTCCCTGGGTGCTGTGCCTGGTGCTGAGAGAGGAGACACCCCACAGCCCTGCCCACCCTCCATGGGGCTCCCTGGGTGCTGTGCCTGGTGCTGAGAGAGGAGAGACCCCACAGCCCTGCCCACGTCCATGGGCTCCCTGGGTGCTATGCCTGGTGCTGAGAGAGGAGAGACCCCACAGCCCTGCCCAGCCTCCATGGGCTCCCTGGGTGCTGTGCCTGGTGCTGAGAGAGGAGACACCCCACAGCCCTGCCCACCCTCCATGGGCTCCCTGGGTGCTGTGCAGGGTGCTGAGAGAGGAGACAACCCACAGCCCTGCCCACCCTCCATGGGCTCCCTGGGTGCTGTGCCTGGTGCTGAGAGAGGAGAGACCCCACAGCCCTGCCCACCCTCCATGGGCTCCCTGGGTGCTGTGCCTGGTGCTGAGAGAGGAGAGACCCCACAGCCCTGCCCACCCTCCATGGGCTCCCTGGGTGCTGTGCCTGGTGTTGAGAGAGGAGACACCCCATGCCCTGCCCACCCTCCATGGGGCTCCCTGGGTGCTTTGCAGGGTGTTGAGAGAGGAGACACCCGACAGCCCTGCCCACCCTCCATGGGGCTCCCTGGGTGCTGTGCCTGGTGCTGAGAGAGGAGACAACCCACAGCCTTGCCCACCCTGCATGGGCTCCCTGGGTGCTGTGCCTGGTGCTGAGAGAGGAGAGACCCCACAGCCCTGCCCACCCTCCATGGGCTCCCTGGGTGCTTTGCAGGGTGCTGAGAGAGGAGACACACCACTGCCCTGCCCACCCTCCATGGGCTCCCTGGGTGCTGTGGAGGGTGCTGATAGAGGAGACACCGACAGCCCTGCCCACCCTCCATGGGATCCCTGGGTGCTGTGCAGGGTGCTGAGAGAGGAGACACACCACAGCCCTGCCCACCCTCCATGGGCTCCCTGGGTGCTGTGCAGGGTGCTGAGAGAGGAGAGACCCCACAGCCCTGCCCACCCTCCATGGGCTCCCTGGGTGCTGTGCAGGGTGCTGAGAGAGGAGAGACCCCACAGCACTGCCCACCCTCCATGGGCTACCTGGGTGCTGTGCCTGATGCTGAGAGAGGAGACACCCCACAGCCCTGCCCACCCTCCATGGGGCTCCCTGGGTGCTGTGCAGGGTGCTGAGAGAGGAGACACCCCACAGCCCTGCCCACCCTCCATGGGGCTCCCTGGGTGCTGTGCCTGGTGCTGAGAGAGGAGAGACCCCACAGCCCTGCCCACGTCCATGGGCTCCCTGGGTGCTATGCCTGGTGCTGAGAGAGGAGAGACCCCACAGCCCTGCCCACCCTCCATGGGCTCCCTGGGTGCTGTGCCTGGTGCTGAGAGAGGAGAGACCCCACAGCCCTGCCCACCCTCCATGGGCTCCCTGGGTGCTGTGCAGGGTGCTGAGAGAGGAGACACCCCACAGCCCTGCCCACCCTCCATGGGCTTCCTGGGTGCTGTGCAGGGTGCTGAGAGAGGAGAGACCCCACAGCCCTGCCCACCCTCCATGGGATCCCTGGGTGCTGTGCCTGGTGCTGAGAGAGGAGACACACCACAGCCCTGCCCACCCTCCATGGGCTCCCTGAGTGCTGTGCAGGGTGCTGAGAGAGGAGAGACCCCACAGCCCTGCCCACCCTCCATGGGATCCCTGGGTGCTGTGCAGGGTGCTGAGAGAGGAGAGACCCCACAGCCCTGCCCACCCTCCATGGGCTCCCTGGGTGCTGTGCCTGGTGCTGAGAGAGGAGACACCCCACAGCCCTGCCCACCCTCCATGGGCTCCCTGGGTGCTGTGCCTGGTGCTGAGAGAGGAGAGACCCCACAGCCCTGCCCACCCTCCATGGGCTCCCTGGGTGCTGTGCCTGGTGCTGAGAGAGGAGAGACCCCACAGCCCTGCCCACCCTCCATGGGCTCCCTGGGTGCTGTGCCTGGTGCTGAGAGAGGAGACACCCCACAGCCCTGCCCACCCTCCATGGGGCTCCCTGGGTGCTGTGCAGGGTGCTGAGAGAGGAGACACCCCACAGCCCTGCCCACCCTCCATGGGCTCCCTGGGTGCTGTGCAGGGTGCTGAGAGAGGAGACACCCCACAGCCCTGCCCACCCTCCATGGGCTCCCTGGGTGCTGTGCAGGGTGCTGAGAGAGGAGAGACCCCACAGCCCTGCCCACCCTCCATGGGCTCCCTGGGTGCTGTGCCTGGTGCTGAGAGAGGAGACACACCACAGCCCTGCCCACCCTCCATGGGGCTCCCTGGGTGCTGTGCAGGGTGCTGAGAGAGGAGAGACCCCACAGCCCTGCCCACCCTCCATGGGCTCCCTGGGTGCTGTGCCTGGTGCTGAGAGAGGAGAGACCCCACAGCCCTGCCCACCCTCCATGGGCTCCCTGGGTGCTGTGCCTGGTGCTGAGAGAGGAGACACCCCACAGCCCTGCCCACCCTCCATGGGCTCACTGGGTGCTGTGCCTGGTGCTGAGAGAGGAGAGACCCCACAGCCCTGCCCACCCTCCATGGGCTCCCTGGGTGCTGTGCCTGGTGCTGAGAGAGGAGAGACCCCACAGCCCTGCCCACCCTCCATGGGCTCCCTGGGTGCTGTGCCTGGTGCTGAGAGAGGAGACACCCCACAGCCCTGCCCACCCTCCATGGGGCTCCCTGGGTGCTGTGCAGGGTGCTGAGAGAGGAAACACCCCACAGCCCTGCCCACCCTCCATGGGCTCCCTGGGTGCTGTGCAGGGTGCTGAGAGAGGAGACACCCCACAGCACTGCCCACCCTCCATGGGCTCCCTGGGTGCTGTCCAGGGTGCTGAGAGAGGAGAGACCCCACAGCCCTGCCCACCCTCCATGGGCTCCCTGGGTGCTGTGCCTGGTGCTGAGAGAGGAGACACACCACAGCCCTGCCCACCCTCCATGGGCTCCCTGGGTGCTGTGCAGGGTGCTGAGAGAGGAGAGACCCCACAGCCCTGCCCACCCTCCATGGGCTCCCTGGGTGCTGTGCCTGGTGCTGAGAGAGGAGAGACCCCACAGCCCTGCCCACCCTCCATGGGCTCCCTGGGTGCTGTGCCTGGTGCTGAGAGAGGAGACACCCCACAGCCCTGCCCACCCTCCATGGGGCTCCCTGGGTGCTGTGCAGGGTGCTGAGAGAGGAGACACCCCACAGCCCTGCCCACCCTCCATGGGGCTCCCTGGGTGCTGTGCCTGGTGCTGAGAGAGGAGAGACCCCACAGCCCTGCCCACGTCCATGGGCTCCCTGGGTGCTATGCCTGGTGCTGAGAGAGGAGAGACCCCACAGCCCTGCCCACCCTCCATGGGCTCCCTGGGTGCTGTGCCTGGTGCTGAGAGAGGAGACACCCCACAGCCCTGCCCACCCTCCATGGGCTCCCTGGGTGCTGTGCCTGGTGCTGAGAGAGGAGAGACCCCACAGCCCTGCCCACCCTCCATGGGCTCCTTGGGTGCTGTGCAGGGTGCTGAGAGAGGAGACACCCCACAGCCCTGCCCACCCTCCATGGGCTTCCTGGGTGCTGTGCAGGGTGCTGAGAGAGGAGAGACCCCACAGCCCTGCCCACGCTCCATGGGCTCCCTGGGTGCTGTGCCTGGTGCTGAGAGAGGAGACACACCACAGCCCTGCCCACCCTCCATGGGCTCCCTGGGTGCTGTGCAGGGTGCTGAGAGAGGAGAGACCCCACAGCCCTGCCCACCCTCCATGGGATCCCTGGGTGCTGTGCAGGGTGCTGAGAGAGTAGAGACCCCACAGCCCTGCCCACCCTCCATGGGCTCCCTGGGTGCTGTGCCTGGTGCTGAGAGAGGAGACACCCCACAGCCCTGCCCACCCTCCATGGGGCTCCCTGGGTGCTGTGCCTGGTGCTGAGAGAGGAGAGACCCCACAGCCCTGCCCACGTCCATGGGCTCCCTGGGTGCTATGCCTGGTGCTGAGAGAGGAGAGACCCCACAGCCTTGCCCACCCTCCATGGGCTCCCTGGGTGCTGTGCCTGGTGCTGAGAGAGGAGACACCCCACAGCCCTGCCCACGTCCATGGGCTCCCTGGGTGCTATGCCTGGTGCTGAGAGAGGAGAGACCCCACAGCCCTGCCCAGCCTCCATGGGCTCCCTGGGTGCTGTGCCTGGTGCTGAGAGAGGAGACACCCCACAGCCCTGCCCACCCTCCATGGGCTCCCTGGGTGCTGTGCAGGGTGCTGAGAGAGGAGACAACCCACAGCCCTGCCCACCCTCCATGGGCTCCCTGGGTGCTGTGCCTGGTGCTGAGAGAGGAGAGACCCCACAGCCCTGCCCACCCTCCATGGGCTCCCTGGGTGCTGTGCCTGGTGCTGAGAGAGGAGAGACCCCACAGCCCTGCCCACCCTCCATGGGCTCCCTGGGTGCTGTGCCTGGTGTTGAGAGAGGAGACACCCCATGCCCTGCCCACCCTCCATGGGGCTCCCTGGGTGCTTTGCAGGGTGTTGAGAGAGGAGACACCCGACAGCCCTGCCCACCCTCCATGGGGCTCCCTGGGTGCTGTGCCTGGTGCTGAGAGAGGAGACAACCCACAGCCTTGCCCACCCTGCATGGGCTCCCTGGGTGCTGTGCCTGGTGCTGAGAGAGGAGAGACCCCACAGCCCTGCCCACCCTCCATGGGCTCCCTGGGTGCTGTGCAGGGTGCTGAGAGAGGAGACACACCACTGCCCTGCCCACCCTCCATGGGCTCCCTGGGTGCTGTGGAGGGTGCTGATAGAGGAGACACCCCACAGCCCTGCCCACCCTCCATGGGATCCCTGGGTGCTGTGCAGGGTGCTGAGAGAGGAGACACACCACAGCCCTGCCCACCCTCCATGGGCTCCCTGGGTGCTGTGCAGGGTGCTGAGAGAGGAGAGACCCCACAGCCCTGCCCACCCTCCATGGGCTCCCTGGGTGCTGTGCAGGGTGCTGAGAGAGGAGAGACCCCACAGCACTGCCCACCCTCCATGGGCTACCTGGGTGCTGTGCCTGATGCTGAGAGAGGAGACACCCCACAGCCCTGCCCACCCTCCATGGGGCTCCCTGGGTGCTGTGCAGGGTGCTGAGAGAGGAGACACCCCACAGCCCTGCCCACCCTCCATGGGGCTCCCTGGGTGCTGTGCCTGGTGCTGAGAGAGGAGAGACCCCACAGCCCTGCCCACGTCCATGGGCTCCCTGGGTGCTATGCCTGGTGCTGAGAGAGGAGAGACCCCACAGCCCTGCCCACCCTCCATGGGCTCCCTGGGTGCTGTGCCTGGTGCTGAGAGAGGAGAGACCCCACAGCCCTGCCCACCCTCCATGGGCTCCCTGGGTGCTGTGCAGGGTGCTGAGAGAGGAGACACCCCACAGCCCTGCCCACCCTCCATGGGCTTCCTGGGTGCTGTGCAGGGTGCTGAGAGAGGAGAGACCCCACAGCCCTGCCCACCCTCCATGGGATCCCTGGGTGCTGTGCCTGGTGCTGAGAGAGGAGACACACCACAGCCCTGCCCACCCTCCATGGGCTCCCTGAGTGCTGTGCAGGGTGCTGAGAGAGGAGAGACCCCACAGCCCTGCCCACCCTCCATGGGATCCCTGGGTGCTGTGCAGGGTGCTGAGAGAGGAGAGACCCCACAGCCCTGCCCACCCTCCATGGGCTCCCTGGGTGCTGTGCCTGGTGCTGAGAGAGGAGACACCCCACAGCCCTGCCCACCCTCCATGGGCTCCCTGGGTGCTGTGCCTGGTGCTGAGAGAGGAGAGACCCCACAGCCCTGCCCACCCTCCATGGGCTCCCTGGGTGCTGTGCCTGGTGCTGAGAGAGGAGAGACCCCACAGCCCTGCCCACCCTCCATGGGCTCCCTGGGTGCTGTGCCTGGTGCTGAGAGAGGAGACACCCCACAGCCCTGCCCACCCTCCATGGGGCTCCCTGGGTGCTGTGCAGGGTGCTGAGAGAGGAGACACCCCACAGCCCTGCCCACCCTCCATGGGCTCCCTGGGTGCTGTGCAGGGTGCTGAGAGAGGAGACACCCCACAGCCCTGCCCACCCTCCATGGGCTCCCTGGGTGCTGTGCAGGGTGCTGAGAGAGGAGAGACCCCACAGCCCTGCCCACCCTCCATGGGCTCCCTGGGTGCTGTGCCTGGTGCTGAGAGAGGAGACACACCACAGCCCTGCCCACCCTCCATGGGCTCCCTGGGTGCTGTGCAGGGTGCTGAGAGAGGAGAGACCCCACAGCCCTGCCCACCCTCCATGGGCTCCCTGGGTGCTGTGCCTGGTGCTGAGAGAGGAGAGACCCCACAGCCCTGCCCACCCTCCATGGGCTCCCTGGGTGCTGTGCCTGGTGCTGAGAGAGGAGACACCCCACAGCCCTGCCCACCCTCCATGGGCTCACTGGGTGCTGTGCCTGGTGCTGAGAGAGGAGAGACCCCACAGCCCTGCCCACCCTCCATGGGCTCCCTGGGTGCTGTGCCTGGTGCTGAGAGAGGAGAGACCCCACAGCCCTGCCCACCCTCCATGGGCTCCCTGGGTGCTGTGCCTGGTGCTGAGAGAGGAGACACCCCACAGCCCTGCCCACCCTCCATGGGGCTCCCTGGGTGCTGTGCAGGGTGCTGAGAGAGGAAACACCCCACAGCCCTGCCCACCCTCCATGGGCTCCCTGGGTGCTGTGCAGGGTGCTGAGAGAGGAGACACCCCACAGCACTGCCCACCCTCCATGGGCTCCCTGGGTGCTGTCCAGGGTGCTGAGAGAGGAGAGACCCCACAGCCCTGCCCACCCTCCATGGGCTCCCTGGGTGCTGTGCCTGGTGCTGAGAGAGGAGACACACCACAGCCCTGCCCACCCTCCATGGGCTCCCTGGGTGCTGTGCAGGGTGCTGAGAGAGGAGAGACCCCACAGCCCTGCCCACCCTCCATGGGCTCCCTGGGTGCTGTGCCTGGTGCTGAGAGAGGAGAGACCCCACAGCCCTGCCCACCCTCCATGGGCTCCCTGGGTGCTGTGCCTGGTGCTGAGAGAGGAGACACCCCACAGCCCTGCCCACCCTCCATGGGGCTCCCTGGGTGCTGTGCAGGGTGCTGAGAGAGGAGACACCCCACAGCCCTGCCCACCCTCCATGGGGCTCCCTGGGTGCTGTGCCTGGTGCTGAGAGAGGAGAGACCCCACAGCCCTGCCCACGTCCATGGGCTCCCTGGGTGCTATGCCTGGTGCTGAGAGAGGAGAGACCCCACAGCCCTGCCCACCCTCCATGGGCTCCCTGGGTGCTGTGCCTGGTGCTGAGAGAGGAGACACCCCACAGCCCTGCCCACCCTCCATGGGCTCCCTGGGTGCTGTGCCTGGTGCTGAGAGAGGAGAGACCCCACAGCCCTGCCCACCCTCCATGGGCTCCTTGGGTGCTGTGCAGGGTGCTGAGAGAGGAGACACCCCACAGCCCTGCCCACCCTCCATGGGCTTCCTGGGTGCTGTGCAGGGTGCTGAGAGAGGAGAGACCCCACAGCCCTGCCCACGCTCCATGGGCTCCCTGGGTGCTGTGCCTGGTGCTGAGAGAGGAGACACACCACAGCCCTGCCCACCCTCCATGGGCTCCCTGGGTGCTGTGCAGGGTGCTGAGAGAGGAGAGACCCCACAGCCCTGCCCACCCTCCATGGGATCCCTGGGTGCTGTGCAGGGTGCTGAGAGAGTAGAGACCCCACAGCCCTGCCCACCCTCCATGGGCTCCCTGGGTGCTGTGCCTGGTGCTGAGAGAGGAGACACCCCACAGCCCTGCCCACCCTCCATGGGGCTCCCTGGGTGCTGTGCCTGGTGCTGAGAGAGGAGAGACCCCACAGCCCTGCCCACGTCCATGGGCTCCCTGGGTGCTATGCCTGGTGCTGAGAGAGGAGAGACCCCACAGCCTTGCCCACCCTCCATGGGCTCCCTGGGTGCTGTGCCTGGTGCTGAGAGAGGAGACACCCCACAGCCCTGCCCACGTCCATGGGCTCCCTGGGTGCTATGCCTGGTGCTGAGAGAGGAGAGACCCCACAGCCCTGCCCACCCTCCATGGGCTCCCTGGGTGCTGTGCCTGGTGCTGAGAGAGGAGACACCCCACAGCCCTGCCCACCCTCCATGGGCTCCCTGGGTGCTGTGCCTGGTGCTGAGAGAGGAGAGACCCCACAGCCCTGCCCACCCTCCATGGGTTCCCTGGGTGCTGTGCAGGGTGCTGAGAGAGGAGACACCCCACAGCCCTGCCCACCCTCCATGGGCTTCCTGGGTGCTGTGCAGGGTGCTGAGAGAGGAGAGACCCCACAGCCCTGCCCACGCTCCATGGGCTCCCTGGGTGCTGTGCGTGGTGCTGAGAGAGAAGAGACCCCTCAGCCCTGCCCACCCTCCATGGGGCTCCCTGGATGCTGTGCAGGGTGCTGAGAGAGGAGACACCCCACAGCCCTGCCCACCCTCCATGGGGCTCCCTGGGTGCTGTGCCTGGTGCTGAGAGAGGAGAGACCCCACAGCCCTGCCCACCCTCCAAGGGCTCCCTGGGTACTGTGCCTGGTGCTGAGAGAGGAGACACCCCACAGCCCTGCCCACCCTCCATGGGGCTCCCTGGGTGCTGTGCAGGGTGCTGAGAGAGGAGACACCCCACAGCCCTGCCCACCCTCCATGGGGCTCCCTGGGTGCTGTGCCTGGTGCTGAGAGAGGAGAGACCCCACAGCCCTGCCCACCCTCCATGGGCTCCCTGGGTGCTGTGCCTGGTGCTGAGAGAGGAGACACCCCACAGCCCTGCCCAGCCTCCATGGGCTCCCTGGGTGCTGTGCCTGGTGCTGAGAGAGGAGAGACCCCACAGCCCTGCCCACCCTCCATGGGTTCCCTGGGTGCTGTGCCTGGTGCTGAGAGAGGAGAGACCCCACAGCCCTGCCCACCTTCCATGGGCTCCCTGGGTGCTGTGCCTGGTGCTGAGAGAGGAGACACCCCACAGCCCTGACCACCCTCCATGGGGCTCCCTGGGTGCTGTGCAGGGTGCTGAGAGAGGAGAGACCCCACATCCCTGCCCACCCTCCATGGGATCCCTGGGTGCTGTGCAGGGTGCTGAGAGAGGAGAGACCCCACAGCCCTGCCCACCCTCCATGGGCTCCCTGGGTGCTGTGCCTGGTGCTGAGAGAGGAGACACACCACAGCCCTGCCCACCCTCCATGGGCTCCCTGGGTGCTGTGCCTGGTGCTGAGAGAGGAGAGACCCCACAGCCCTGCCCACCCTCCATGGGCTCCCTGGGTGCTGTGCAGGGTGCTGAGAGAGGAGAGACCCCACAGCCCTGCCCACCCTCCATGGGCTCCCTGGGTGCTGTGCAGGGTGCTGAGAGAGGAGAGACCCCACAGCCCTGCCCACCCTCCATGGGCTCCCTGGGTGCTGTGCCTGGTGCTGAGAGAGGAGACACCCCACAGCCCTGCCCACCCTCCATGGGGCTCCCTGGGTGCTGTGCAGGGTCCTGAGAGAGGAGACACCCCACAGCCCTGCCCACCCTCCATGGGGCTCCCTGGTTGCTGTGCAGGGTGCTGAGAGAGGAGACACCCCACAGCCCTGCCCACCCTCCATGGGCTCCCTGGGTGCTGTGCCTGGTGCTGAGAGAGGAGACACCCCACAGCCCTGCCCAACCTCCTTGGGGCTTCCTGGGTGCTGTGCAGGGTGCTGAGAGAGGAGACACCCCACTGCCCTGCCCAACCTCCATGGGGCTCCCTGGGTGCTGTGCCTGGTGCTGAGAGAGGAGAGACCCCACAGCCCTGCCCACCCTCCATGGGCTCCCTGGGTGCTGTGCCTGGTGCTGAGAGAGGAGACACCCCACAGCCCTGCCCACGTCCATGGGCTCCCTGGGTGCTATGCCTGGTGCTGAGAGAGGAGAGACCCCACAGCCCTGCCCACCCTCCATGGGCTCCCTGGGTGCTGTGCCTGGTGCTGAGAGAGGAGACACCCCACAGCCCTGCCCACCCTCCATGGGCTTCCTGGGTGCTGTGCAGGGTGCTGAGAGAGGAGAGACCCCACAGACCTGCCCACGCTCCATGGGCTCCCTGGGTGCTGTGCCTGGTGCTGAGAGAGGAGACACACCACAGCCCTGCCCACCCTCCATGGGCTCCCTGGGTGCTGTGCCTGGTGCTGAGAGAGGAGACACCCCACAGCCCTGCCCACCCTCCATGGGGCTCCCTGGGTGCTGTGCAGGGTGCTGAGAGAGGAGACACCCCACAGCCCTGCCCACCCTCCATGGGACTCCCTGGGTGCTGTGCCTGGTGCTGAGAGAGGAGACACCCCACAGCCCTGCCCACCCTCCATGGGCTCCCTGGGTGCTGTGCCTGGTGCTGAGAGAGGAGACACCCCACAGCCCTGCCCAACCTCCATGGGCTCCCTGGGTGCTGTGCCTGGTGCTTAGAGAGGAGAGACCCCACAGCCCTGCCCACCCTCCATGGGCTCCCTGGGTGCTGTGCCTGGTGCTGAGAGAGGAGACACCCCACAGCCCTGCCCACCCTCCATGGGGCTCCCTGGGTGCTGTGCAGGGTGCTGAGAGAGGAGACACCCCACAGCCCTGCCCACCCTCCATGGGACTCCCTGGGTGCTGTGCCTGGTGCTGAGAGAGGAGAGACCCCACAGCCCTGCCCACCCTCCATGGGCTCCCTGGGTGCTGTGCCTGGTGCTGAGAGAGGAGACACCCCACAGCCCTGCCCACCCTCCATGGGCTTCCTGGGTGCTGTGCCTGGTGCTGAGAGAGGAGAGACCCCACAGCCCTGCCCACGCTCCATGGGCTCCCTGGGTGCTGTGCCTGGTGCTGAGAGAGGAGAGACCCCACAGCCCTGCCCACCCTCCATGGGCTCCCTGGGTGCTGTGCAGGGTGCTGAGAGAGGAGAGACCCCACAGCCCTGCCCACCCTCCATGGGATCCCTGGGTGCTGTGCACGGTGCTGAGAGAGGAGAGACCCCACAGCCCTGCCCACCCTCCATGGGCTCCCTGGGTGCTGTGCCTGGTGCTGAGAGAGGAGACACCCCACAGCCCTGCCCACCCTCCATGGGGCTCCCTGGGTGCTGTGCCTGGTGCTGAGAGAGGAGAGACCCCACAGCCCTGCCCACGTCCATGGGCTCCCTGGGTGCTATGCCTGGTGCTGAGAGAGGAGAGACCCCACAGCCTTGCCCACCCTCCATGGGCTCCCTGGGTGCTGTGCCTGGTGCTGAGAGAGGAGACACCCCACAGCCCTGCCCACGTCCATGGGCTCCCTGGGTGCTATGCCTGGTGCTGAGAGAGGAGAGACCCCACAGCCCTGCCCACCCTCCATGGGCTCCCTGGGTGCTGTGCCTGGTGCTGAGAGAGGAGACACCCCACAGCCCTGCCCACCCTCCATGGGCTCCCTGGGTGCTGTGCCTGGTGCTGAGAGAGGAGAGACCCCACAGCCCTGCCCACCCTCCATGGGTTCCCTGGGTGCTGTGCAGGGTGCTGAGAGAGGAGACACCCCACAGCCCTGCCCACCCTCCATGGGCTTCCTGGGTGCTGTGCAGGGTGCTGAGAGAGGAGAGACCCCACAGCCCTGCCCACGCTCCATGGGCTCCCTGGGTGCTGTGCCTGGTGCTGAGAGAGAAGAGACCCCTCAGCCCTGCCCACCCTCCATGGGGCTCCCTGGGTGCTGTGCAGGGTGCTGAGAGAGGAGACACCCCACAGCCCTGCCCACCCTCCATGGGGCTCCCTGGGTGCTGTGCCTGGTGCTGAGAGAGGAGAGATCCCACAGCCCTGCCCACCCTCCATGGGCTCCCTGGGTGCTGTGCCTGGTGCTGAGAGAGGAGACACCCCACAGCCCTGCCCACCCTCCATGGGGCTCCCTGGGCGCTGTGCAGGGTGCTGAGAGAGGAGACACCCCACAGCCCTGCCCACCCTCCATGGGGCTCCCTGGGTGCTGTGCCTGGTGCTGAGAGAGGAGAGACCCCACAGCCCTGCCCACCCTCCATGGGCTCCCTGGGTGCTGTGCCTGGTGCTGAGAGAGGAGACACCCTACAGCCCTGCCCACCCTCCATGGGCTCCCTGGGTGCTGTGCCTGGTGCTGAGAGAGGAGAGACCCCACAGCCCTGCCCACCCTCCATGGGTTCCCTGGGTGCTGTGCCTGGTGCTGAGAGAGGAGAGACCCCACAGCCCTGCCCACCCTCCATGGGCTCCCTGGGTGCTGTGCCTGGTGCTGAGAGAGGAGACACCCCACAGCCCTGCCCACCCTCCATGGGGCTCCCTGGGTGCTGTGCAGGGTGCTGAGAGAGGAGAGACCCCACAGCCCTGCCCACCCTCCATGGGATCCCTGGGTGCTGTGCAGGGTGCTGAGAGAGGAGAGACCCCACAGCCCTGCCCACCCTCCATGGGCTCCCTTGGTGCTGTGCCTGGTGCTGAGAGAGGAGACACACCACAGCCCTGCCCACCCTCCATGGGGCTCCCTGGGTGCTGTGCCTGGTGCTGAGAGAGGAGACACCCCACAGCCCTGCCCACCCTCCATGGGCTCCCTGGGTGCTGTGCCTGGTGCTGAGAGAGGAGACACCCCACAGCCCTGTCCACCCTCCATGGGCTCCCTGGGTGCTGTGCCTGGTGCTGAGAGAGGAGACACCCCACAGCCCTGCCCACCCTCCATGGGCTCCCTGGGTGCTGTGCCTGGTGCTGAGAGAGGAGAGACCCCACAGCCCTGCCCACCCTCCATGGGTTCCCTGGGTGTTGTGCCTGGTGCTGAGAGAGGAGAGACCCCACAGCCCTGCCCACCCTCCATGGGCTCCCTGGGTGCTGTGCCTGGTGCTGAGAGAGGAGACACCCCACAGCCCTGCCCACCCTCCATGGGGCTCCCTGGGTGCTGTGCAGGGTGCTGAGAGAGGAGACACCCCACAGCCCTGCCCACCCTCCATGGGGCTCCCTGGGTGCTGTGCCTGGTGCTGAGAGAGGAGACACCCCACAGCCCTGCCCACCCTCCATGGGCTCCCTGGGTGCTGTGCCTGGTGCTGAGAGAGGAGAGACCCCACAGCCCTGCCCACCCTCCATGGGCTCCCTGGGTGCTGTGCCTGGTGTTGAGAGAGGAGAGACCCCACAGCCCTGCCCACCCTCCATGGGCTCCCTGGGTGCTGTGCAGGGTGCTGAGAGAGGAGACACACCACAGCCCTGCCCACCCTCCATGGGCTCCCTGGGTGCTGTGCCTGGTGCTGAGAGAGGAGAGACCCCACAGCCCTGCCCACCCTCCATGGGCTCCCTGGGTGCTGTGCAGGGTGCTGAGAGAGGAGAGACCCCACAGCCCTGCCCACCCTCCATGGGCTCCCTGGGTGCTGTGTCTGGTGCTGAGAGAGGAGAGACCCCACAGCCCTGCCCACCCTCCATGGGGCTCCCTGGGTGCTGTGCCTGGTGCTGAGAGAGGAGAGACCCCACAGCCCTGCCCACCCTCCATGGGCTCCCTGGGTGCTATGCCTGGTGCTGAGAGAGGAGACACCCCACAGCCCTGCCCACGTCCATGGGCTCCCTGGGTGCTATGCCTGGTGCTGAGAGAGGAGAGACCCCACAGCCCTGCCCACCCTCCATGGGCTCCCTGGGTGCTGTGCCTGGTGCTGAGAGAGGAGACACCCCACAACCCTGCCCACCCTCCATGGGCTCCCTGGGTGCTGTGCAGGGTGCTGAGAGAGGAGACACCCCACAGCCCTGCCCACCCTCCATGGGCTCCCTGGGTGCTGTGCCTGGTGCTGAGAGAGGAGAGACCCCACAGCCCTGCCCACCCTCCATGGGCTCCCTGGGTGCTGTGCAGGGTGCTGAGAGAGGAGACACCCCACAGCCCTGCCCACCCTCCATGGGCTCCCTGGGTGCTGTTCAGGGTGCTGAGAGAGGAGACACCCCACAGCCCTGCCCACCCTCCATGGGCTCCCTGGGTGCTGTGCCTGGTGCTGAGAGAGGAGACACCCCACAGCCCTGCCCACCCTCCATGGGGCTCCCTGGGTGCTGTGCAGGGTGCTGAGAGAGGAGACACCCCACAGCCCTGCCCACCCTCCATGGGGCTCCCTGGGTGCTGTGCAGGGTGCTGAGAGAGGAGAGACCCCACAGCCCTGCCCACCCTCCATGGGCTCCCTGGGTGCTGTGCCTGGTGCTGAGAGAGGAGACACCCCACAGCCCTGCCCACCCTCCTTGGGGCTCCCTGGGTGCTGTGCAGGGTGCTGAGAGAGGAGACACCCCACAGCCCTGCCCACCCTCCATGGGCTCCCTGGGTGCTGTGCCTGGTGCTGAGAGAGGAGACACCCCACAGCCCTGCCCACCCTCCATGGGCTCCCTGGGTGCTGTGCAGGGTGCTGAGAGAGGAGTCACCCCACAGCCCTACCCACCCTCCATGGGCTCCCTGGGTGCTGTGCAGGGTGCTGAGAGAGGAGACACCCCACAGCCCTGCCCACCCTCCATGGGCTCCCTGGGTGCTGTGCCTGGTGCTGAGAGAGGAGACACCCCACAGCCCTGCCCACCCTCCATGGGCTCCCTGGGTGCTGTGCAGGGTGCTGAGAGAGGAGACACCCCACAGCCCTGCCCACCCTCCATGGGCTCCCTGGGTGCTGTGCAGGGTGCTGAGAGAGGAGAGACCCTACAGCCCTGCCCACCCTCCATGGGCTCCCTGGGTGCTGTGCCTGGTGCTGAGAGAGGAGAGACCCCACAGCCCTGCCCACCCTCCATGGGCTCCCTGGGTGCTGTGCAGGGTGCTGAGAGAGGAGACACACCACAGCCCTGCCCACCCTCCATGGGCTCCCTGGGTGCTGTGCAGGGTGCTGAGAGAGGAGAGACCCCACAGCCCTGCCCACCCTCCATGGGCTCCCTGGGTGCTGTGCCTGGTGCTGAGAGAGGAGACACCCCACATCCCTGCCCACCCTCCATGGACTCCCTGGGTGCTGTGCAGGGTGCTGAGAGAGGAGACACCCCACAGCCCTGCCCACACTCCATGGGCTCCCTGGGTGCTGTGCAGGGTGCTGAGAGAGGAGAGACCCACAGCCCTGCCCACCCTCCATGGGCTCCCTGGGTGCTGTGCCTGGTGCTGAGAGAGGAGAGACCCCACAGCCCTGCCCACCCTCCATGGGGCTCCCTGGGTGCTGTGCAGGGTGCTGAGAGAGGAGAGACCCCACAGCCCTGCCCACCCTGCATGGAGTCCCCCAACCACCCGCCATGCTGTCTGTGGTGCTGCCGTGTGCTCCCTCCCTTTGCGAGGCCTTGCTGTGCTAGGTGAATCAGCCCCTGGCCTGCTGTGGAAGGCTTTCTCACCTGCTCCCTGTGGGCAGCCGGGCAGGGCATCCTCCGGGCAGGTGTACGGGCAGCCCTGCCGCAGGGCCACCGCACCCTCCTCCTGGGCTTCTGTCTGACGGAGCCGAGGTCCAGGGCCTCTCGTGACCGCTGGCCCTTATGCTTTTTGGTGACAATGCGATTCTTTGTTGAAAGCAGACAGAAGAAGGGGCTGAGGAGGGTGCAGAAGGGGAGCCGGAAGCAGAAGATGCAGAGGCTGGAGGAGAGGAGGGAGAGGACGCCTAGGCCTGGCGACCCAGCTCCAGTGTCCAGGTACCCCACTCACTGAGTGCTGACTGTGCCAGCTTTGTCTGCTCTCCCTCTCTCTCCCTTTCTCTTTTTTCCCTCCCTTTCTCCATCCTTTCTCTCCCTCCCTGCTTCTCTCTCCCTGTTTTACTCCGTCTTCCTTTCCCTGCCTCTCCCTTTCCTTTCTCTCTCCCTCTCCCTCTTCTCTCTCTTCTTTTTCCTCTCTCCTCCTCTCCCTCCACCTCCCTTTCTCTCCCTCTCTCTCCTCTTATCTCCTCTCCCTCTTTCTCCTCTCCCTCTCCTTCCCTTTCTCTCCTCACCTTCTCTCTCCCTTTCTCTCCTCTCCCTCCCTTTCTCTCCTCTCCCTCCCTTTCTCTCCTCTCCTCTCCCTCTCTCTCCGCTCCCTCTCCCTCCCTCTCTCTCTTCTCGTCCCTCTCTCTTCTTTCCTTGCCCCTCCCTTTCTTTCCTCTCTCTCCCTTTCTCTCCTATCCCTGTCTCTCCCTCTCTCTCCTCTCCCTCTCTCTCCTCTCCCTCTCTCTCCTCTCCCTCTCTCTCCTCTCCCTCTCTCTCCCTTTCTCTCCTCTCCTTCTCCCTCCCTCTCTCTCCTCTCCCTTCCTCTCTCTCTTCTCCCTCTCTCTCCCTTTCTTTCCTCTCCCTCCCTCTCTCTCCTATCCCTGTCTCTCCCTCTCTCTCTCCTCTCCCTCTCTCTCTCTCCCTCTCTCTCCTCCCCCTCTCTCTCCTCTCCCCTCTCTCTCCCTTTCTCTCCTCTCCTTCTCCCTCCCTCTCTCTCCTCTCCCTTCCTCTCTCTCTTCTCCCTCTCTCTCCCTTTCTTTCCTCTCCCTTCCTTTCTCTCCTCTCCCCCCTCTCCCTTTCTCTCCTCTCCTTCTCCCTCCCTCTCTTCCTCTCCCTCTCTCTCCCTTTCTTTCCTCTCCCTCCCTTTCTCTCCTCTCCCCCTCTCTCTTCCTTTCTCTCCTCTCCTCCTCTCTCTCTTTCTCTCCTCTCCCTCTCTCTCCCTTTTTCTCCTCTCCCTCTCTCTCTCTGACTTCTAATCCCTTTCTGGACCCTCCCAGCTGGAAAAGTCTCAACCTCGGGCACATCTTGGTTCTGACTTCCAGGAAGAAGCCTTCTGTTTGAGGCAGGGCAGTCAGTGGGTTTTGTGCTTATTTCCC